>NC_058136.1:4249404-4263242 GCF_016433145.1 Gracilinanus agilis | reverse complement strand
TCCTTCCTTCCTTCCTTCCTTCCTTCCTTCCTTCCTTCCTTCCTTCCTTCCTTCCTTCCTTCCTTCCTTCCTTCCTTCCCTGTCTTCTTTTCTTCTTTTTTATTTTTTAATTCAGAGATATTTTATTTTCCCAATTACATGTAATAATAATTTTCAACATACATTTTCCAAAATTATAAGGTCTAAACTGTCTCCCTCCCTCCCTTTTCTCTCCCCTATTTGGAGATAGTAAGCAATTTGATCTGGGCCATACCTGTATTATCATTGCCCTGTTTTTTTTCCTCCTTCCCTACAACTCTCCTATTTTCTTCTTTCCTTTATTCCTTCTCTCCCCCTTCCTTCCTGCCTGCCTCCCTCCCTGTGCCAGTATCTCTCCCCTCACCATGTCTTTGTCCAGCTCTCTCTTTGTTCTCCTATTCATAATACCCTCCCCAATGGGTTCTACCAGTTAAATAAAACAAGGCCTGCTAATAGCTTGTGTTTTATTACAGTGTCCTTCCTGATCCCAAAGCACCAGGCTGCCTTTACAAATGATATTAGTTAAAATACAATATGTGCTTTAAAGTTTTTTTTAAGTTGCTTTTATTTGGGAGTTGAATTATGTGGCTATTGCTTCTAGGGCAGTAGGATGTGATCTATGTGCATATAATTATTTCCTGCAAATTAACTTTTATTATTTCTCCTACTTGGGTGCAGGGATGTGTGCCATAATTCATCCTTTTTGCTTAAAACCAAGGCTCTTGGAGGTAATTGCAGGAAAGTAATTCTCTAATCAGGTAGAGGAGAGGAAGGTATGAACAGAGGTCTAGTCTGGGTCCATAACTAACTGGCTCTGTCTCAAGGCCTGCCCAATCAGGACTCTTGAAGTAAATATTTCACCAGTTTCTAGCCCCATTCCTTTTCATGTGAAGCCTGTGATACTTCATGACCCAACCCTGATTCATGGGCTCCTCTCTGACTAGTGGGGAATTAAATGCAGACTGTGGCTCTTGAGAAAAGTTGCTTGGCTCATGAGGACTTACTATTTGTCTTGTTTTCTGCTGAAATATACTTTATGGGGCTTCTCACTCTAGCCTGTTCCCCACCTCCTAGCTCTGAATTTAATTGCCAAATTAGAGAAATCCAGGTGAGAATTGGGTGAGATTATCTTACTTGTTGAAGAAAATTACATTGACTCTGAATCTTCCTTAGTTGTTTTCCTATTCGAAAATATTATTTAACTTGCCATTCATTGCCACCACATCAAATCTTAATTCCTGGGGGAGCTGGGTAGCTCAGTGGATTGAGAACCAGGCCTAGAGACGGGAGGCCCTAGGTTCAAATCTGGCCTCAGACACTTCCCAGCTGTGTGACCCTGGGCAAGTCACTTGACCCCCATTGCCTACCCTTACCACTCTTCTGCCTTGGAGTCAATACTGTGAAGGTAAGGGTTTATAAAAAAAATCTTAATTCCTCCCCCTGGCATTCTAGGCCTTCCAGCTACCATAAGCCTTCGTCTCCATTCTTATATTCTACTGTTCCGAACACTCAGCCTCCATCTATTCTTGTTAGTGTGTTTGCTGCAGGGTCCCTGAGATACCACACACTGTTGGCCTTCTTGTTTCCTTGATGGAAGTGCACTTACCTTTCTAGTCAAGTCTGACTACTTCTTTGGGCTAAAAGGAACCAGAGAGATCACCTGATCTAATCTCTCATTTTGCAGTGAGGAAACTGATTCCCAGAGAGAGGTCAGGTGATTTGTCCAAGCTGGTTAGGAATAAGATTGAGATTAGAACTGAAGTCTTGAGCTCTCTAATACCAAATCCAGTGGCCTTCCCAGATTACATTGATAATTCTTTGTTCCATCTTCCTCTGGACTCCTATGAGAATTCTTAGTCAGAGCTCTTATAAAACTCAGGTTCACAAAGCATTTCATAGAAATCATCTTGCCCTTTGAGCTAAATACTAGCTCCATTTTACAGATGAGGAAACTTGAGATTCAGTGAAATGAATCAGTTTACTTGGGTTGCACAGTTATTAAGTGCCAGAAGCAACACCCAAATGGGTTTTCCTCTAGACTCTGAGCATACAACTTTTTTCAGGACACCATATTACCTTCTTTGTCTAGTTCACATTTTACATGTTTTTACATGCAAAGAGGTGTGGCATAGCATTGTAGACATTATCTCAAGCTTGAAATCAGGAAGAGCCTGAGCTTTAAATTGTTTGCAACACTATCACTGCTCCTGATGCCTAGGGTTTATAGGATACTTGACAGTTTACAAAGCACTTTACACATTTTCTCATTTGACCCTTGGGAGTCCTGGGAGGTAGTTACTATTGTTTTCCCCATTTTACAGATGCGAAAATGGAGGCAGAAAGAAGTAAAGCAACTTACCCAAGGCCACACTACTAGTAAGTGTGTATCTGAAGCCAGATTTTAACCTGGGTCTTCCTGACTGTGTCAGTACTGTACTCTGAGCTATATCACCTAGCTACCTCTCAGTGACCCTGCAAAGTACTTTGGGCAACTCTCTAGGAAGCACCCCGTGTGCCAAAATAATTTGTCTGATGCACAAATGTAACCTTGTCACTGACCTGCTTTAAGAAGGTAGTGTTTCCCTATTGCCTCTAGGATCCAATCCAAACTCTTCAGTTTGATTTAAAAGCTGATGGGGCAGTCATATTGACACATCTCCAGTCCTTCCCACATTCACATATTTCATGAACCTGGGTTTTATTTCTGTAACTACATTGTAAATTCATGGGAGAATTGGAATAATTTCTTCTCTGATAAATGGTAGAGCCTTTGGAGAAGCCAAATAATGGGGAATGCTGAGCACGTCCTAGGTACTCAATGTTTATAATAATTTTTAATATATAAATAATTTATAAATAAATTTATAGATAAATTTTAATAAGATCATGGTTTTAGAGTTGGGAAAGACATTAGTGATAATTTAGGCATTTTACTAAAGAGGAAACTGGAGTCCAGAATCCAGAAAGAGACGTACCCAGGGTCACACAGGTAGCAAATGGATTCAAATCCAGAGGTTCTTGCTTCATCAAACCTCATGTTCTTACAAACATGGGTTAATTTATTTCTCTGATTGCAATGCCCAGAATTTACTTGCTCCTAGAGCCTCTTTTCTGCTTCATTCCTATTCAGTCTGAGTTATTCAGCAATTATTTGCTTAGTCCCATGAGTTCAGAGTGAGATGATTTCTACAAATTGGGCCCATAATGCCAGGCTACTCACTGGACAGAGTTGTTAGTTGTCTTTCATTTTTTAAGAGCATTAAAAAAATCAAATAAATCTATGAAGTTCTGAAAAACTATTTTAATTTCTGCCCCTCCTCCCTCCCCATCTAATTCCTACTCAAGAACAAATAAGTGACTTAAACCCCAGAATCTGGATCTGACCAGATATCTTTAGATTACTTTCTATTTTTTAGGAGATAGCTGGTAGAAGGGGCAATTTTGTTTATGCTACTTTGAACCTTTGTTTATAGGGTCAGAAATCTAGAGCTGGAAGAGCTCGCCTTTCCCCTCATTTTTAGAGGAGGAAACTGAGGGGAGAGAGAGAGAGAGAGAGAGACAGAGAGACAGAGACAGAGAGACAGAGACAGAGAGACAGAGAGAGACTTGCCCAAGGTCATACAAGTAATAAATGGTAAAGCTGAGGTTAAAACTCAAGTCATATAACTCCAAACCCAGTGCTTTCCACTAGGCTGCACTTCCCTCTTTGTCTTTCTAGGACAGTAGACTGTGATGGTTCATGGAGACGGTACAATCAGAGTCAGAAGAGCCTAGGGCTGAAAAGAATGCAGAATTCCAGGCAGGGTTGTAGACAAGTAACCAGTCTAATACTAAGGAATCCTGTACTGTACCGTTATTGGAAACCTGTGGAGGCTTGTAATAATTGTGAATAATTAGGACCATAGACTTTTGGCAGGAGATGAGCCAACCATTACATGTGGGAACCTCAAGGTCTGTAAGTGAGAGCAGGCAGTCCATGCTAGGAAGGTGGTTAGTGCTTGACCCTGGCTGGAGTGGGAAATGTGGAACCAGTGCTGAAGGGCAGAGCCTGGCAAAATAGCATCATGCCAGCAGATCAGAAAGAGCTGGGGCCAAAGGAGGCAGGATTTGTGTATGTGCAGCATCTATTTGAGATGTGACAAAATATATTGAAAATTGGAACTTTGCTCTGTAGCAATCTCAATGACTATTGATTTCTCTGCTGCTGAAATGTGAAGTTATTCATGCATATAGGTCCTGTCTAGTACAATTCATAGCCTCATTGATTAGCCTCCCAATTAATCCACAGAAAAGGAGGAAGGCAAACTCTGCTTTCCATAACCAAGAATCATGAAAGCTTATTAAGATATTAGGTTGGCATAAGGACTGAATTTAGCACAGTATTCTGTCTTAGAACCATTTCCATCTCAGGAGAGAAGACAAAGTTTCTGGGGAAAGGGTAACAGTAGCATCTTAGTATGGAGCATTACTAGACATTTCAGATCAGGCAGTCATTTCAGTTTGGTCTCTGGAATCAGTAGTCCTGCATACGGAATAAGAGTGAGATCATATCAATCACATAATGTGAATGTTGGAAGGTACTTAGGTGGACAGCTCCATACCCAGTCCAATCTATACTCAGAAGGAAATCTCCACTGTAACATAGCAGCAGCTTCTTGAAAACCTCAAAGGAAGAGAGGGAGGAGAACCTATTCCCTTCTGAGGCAGCCCATTCCATTTTTTTAAACCCTTACCTTTCATCTTGGAATCAATACTTTGTATTTGTTCCAAGGCAGAAGAGTGGTAAGGGGCTCTAGGTAAGGGGTCAAATGACTTGCCCAGGGTCACACAGCTGGGAAGTGTCTGAGGCCAGATTTGAATCTAGGACCTCCTGTCTCTAGATGTGGCTCTCAATTCACTGAGCTACCCAGCTGCCCCCAGCCCATTTCATTTTGGAAGAGTGCTACTTGTTAAACAGTTTTTCTTGATCCTAATGCCTAAATATGGCTCTTGGTGACCTTCACCCATTGCTTCTGATTGCCCTTTGATGTAAAGGAGAAGTCCAGTTTCTTCCACAGGATAGCCCTTTATATATTTGAAAGCAGCTATCATGTTCTCCCTGAGTCTTTTCCTCTGAAGACAAACTCCCTTCAGTTTATTGAAGTGAACCTCATCTGGTATGAACTCAAAGCCCTTTCCATCTTGAGTGGCCTCTTCTGGATGAGCTCCAGCTTCTCAACATCCATCTTAATCAAGCCTGTGAAATTCTAGAGAATCCAAGACATTGTTCATCTCTACCTCTTCTTTTCAAAGGGTAGTGTATTACTGTGGCACAATCGAATGTAATGGACTTCTCTATTGGCAGCAATGCAATGATCCAGGACAATTCTGAGGGACTTTTGAGAAAGAACGCTATTCACATCCAGAGAAAGAACTGTGGGAGTAGAAACACAGAAGAAAAACAACTGCTTGATCATGTGGGTTGATGGGGATATGATTGGAAATGTAGACTCTAAGTGATCACCCTAATGCAAATATTAATAATATCGAAATAGGTCTTGATCAGTGACACATGTAAAACCTAGTGGAATTGCTTGTTGGCTCTAGGAGGGGGTTGGGAGGAAGGGAGGGTAAGAACATGAATCATGTAGCCATGGGGAAATATTCTAAATTAATTATTTAAATAAAAAAATTCAAATTAAAAAAAAAAGTAGTGCATTGAAGTGTTTCCTTAGCCAATTATGTGAAAGCCCCATTGGGGCCTTCAGGCATAAGTGAAAACTCCTCAGCCTAAATGGAATTCTAAGCTCTCTGGTCATCTCACATCACCTTCCTTATGCTATCATACTCCTACTACTTTGGATATTTGGCTAACTTCCCCCTACTAGACCTTAAGTGCCCTGAGGGCAGATAGCATTTTGTGTATATCTTTGCATCCCTCTCAGTTGATTGTGCACTGAATGCATGATGAATTGTATCCATTTGAATTGTCTTAGGCAGATTTGGAAGATTACTTGGCAGGATAAGGTACAAATACTGAGATCCTTTCTTGACTGCCAAGCATTAAAACTCTACTCTGGAGAATGCAACTCAAAGGGGTTGGTTACCTTGTTCAAATACCAAATGTTTATTTGCCTAGACTATTTTACTTAGAACTCACCAAGACAAGTGTTCACACAGAGGTCACAAGAAGCTATACAAAGACTCTCTCAAGATCTCTCTGAAGAACTTGGATACTGATTGTGAGAAGGCACAATCAGTCTATGAGCAAAGCAGAATTGGTATAGCTCAAAAGAAATGTGAGATGTGAAACTTTAGAGACATCTCCATCCCAAATGTTCATATGGACTATTAGTACCTGACCTGTGTTAGAGTCTTCTGAGCTTGTATTGACCTGATCATCTGGTCAGACATACTGTATACCAACCTTGACATAGTGATGTCATTTTGGTCCCCTTCAAGTATGAAGATCACAGCCACAGTCATGCTGCCTCAGAAACTTATGTGAATACCTTGAAAAAAAGAAGCAAGATACAAAGAATGAAATAAATGCTCTGAAAGAAAGAAATAAAAGAAGAATAAGTAAATTCAAAGGAAAAGTAGTACATTTTTAAAATTTAATTTATTTTTTTTAAATTACATTTCATTTTTAGAAAGTTGCAAACCTTTCACAGGGAATGGAATTCTTAAAAGCTAGAAGAGATCAAACAGGAAACACTGACTCCATGAAAAAGCAAGAAATATTAGAAAAAAATAAAAAAAATAAAAGGGGAAAAGAGAAGAAAATGTAAGCTATCTGATCTCAAAGACAACTGCTTTGGAAAACAGATTGAGAAAATTTAAGAATTATTGAACTCACTGAAAATCAGATGTGAAAGGGCAGAGGTGACCCTGTGTCCCAATGTGAGGAGTGATGGTATTTGAAAGAATGACAAAAAGAAGGAAGGAAAGGATTGCTAAATATAGAGGGCTGAGTGTTGGTGTGATGTGTTCCCATTCAGCAGAGAGCATCAGAAAGTTGAGATGCAGCCTTTTCTTGTGCTCCAGAGAAGGAGGATGTGTGGAGTCCCCAGTGTTGTTAAGTAAGAGCTCTTCTAGTAATGAACAAAGGTTGAAGAAATGAGTAGTAGTTGCTGGGGACTGTCTGCTGAGGGACAGCAGATTGGTTTCTTGGCCATTTTTCATACAAGATTGCCAAGTTTCTGATCTGTTTACTTTTCAAGCTTAAACTGTGGTTTCTGAAGGACTTTTTGGGGGATTCTCCTGAAGTGATGCTTTTGTGTTGTAGTGAGAACCTTGGCTTGGAGTCAGTGGACCTGGTGTGATCCTGGATAAGCCATATTCACCTCTCTGGACCTCAGTGTTCCCTTTCTTTAAAATCAGGAGACTTAATAAGATGACTTCTGAGTTCCAGCTTTCGATCTAGGATCCTATGAATTCTTGTAGCTAGGTCAGTAGGATGTAGGCAGTGGAGTTTTTTAAACTTGTTCCTGCCTTCCAAATCATTAAATCACATAATCATGATGCATTATGGTTGATCTTTGTTTAAATGCCTAGAAGTATGTTTGACTCATCTCCTATAACCATCTTTTCAGTGTAATAACTTGGACCTTAATGGGATTGGAATTCATATTTTAAAGATTAAAAGGCTTTGCTATTAAGACAATCTATTTATTTTATCTACTTTTCCCCTGCCTTTTATTTTAATCTGATAGGTTTCAAGTAGCCATTCTAAACCTATTTTATTAGTTCCTAGGAAACTCAGCTATATTCTTCATTGGTCTTGGCTTTATTCAGTATAACATTAGTAATCTGATTTTTTAACAGAATATTCAATCATGCTTTACCATATGGCAAGCATCATTTATATAGGAAAAGCTCTTGGCTGCTTTACCTTGGGAGATTGTTATAGTCTCTCAGGAAGGGTTTCACAGCAAGCTGTTTCTCTCTCAAAGCCTATGCTATATAGATATTTGCAGTGGTGACTTTAAGGGTACCCTGTCTCCCTTGGTTTCCTCTGTTATCCACTCCCCTGGACTCAGCCAGTTTTAGAAAACATCTCAGATGGAAGGGTTGTGAGATGAACCAGCATTACTTCTTTTCCCTCTCTTCCCTCTCTTCTCTCCTGTGCCTGTTACCTCGCATGACAGAACCCACTGGGGGCTCAGAGAGGTAAGAACCTTTCCAGGAACAGGAGTGCCCTCCACCTCGAATTCCTTCTAACCCAGTCTGCTTTATTTTATTCCAGTAACAAATTTGCACATAAGTTTTCCAAGGTTACATGATTCATATTATCTCTGTCCCCTCTTCTGGAGTTGACAAGTAATGTCCCAGTCTGTTCAGCTGCTCCCAGGGTTTGGATCATTTAGAACACAACAATTCTACTCCTGGTTCAGTGGAGAACTACTAGGCTGGATATGAGGCAGGGAATTGCTCATTTCTTGTATATGCTTCCTCAGCACTTATCACAGTTTGGACATAACATGCACTTAAAATGCCTTTGGAATAATGAACAGAATGATTTCAGAAAGAGCATGAACCAATGTGAACCAATGCAGAGTGAAATAAGCAGAGTACATAGTTACTGAAATATTGTGGCATGATCAAATTTGATTGACTTTGCTACTAACAGCAACACAATGATCCAGGAGAATTCTGAGGGACTTATGAGAAAGAATGCTATCCACCTTTAGTGAAAGAACTGTGGGAATAGAAATGCAGATGAAAACATATAATTTATCACTTGTTTATTTGGGTATATGTTTTGGGGTTTTGTTTTTTTTATTTACATTTTTATTTTGAATATTTTCCCATAGTTACATGTTTCATGTTCTTTCCCTTCCCCCTACCCCCAAACCTCCCTAACCCCTCGTAGGGGTTTTGGTTTTGAAGATTACTCTCTTAAAAAATGAAGAATATGGAAACAGGTTTTGAATGATAATACATATATAACCCAGTGGAATTTCTTGTCAACTCTGGGAGTGGGGAGATAAGAGGGGAAGGAGACAACATGAATCATAACTTTGGAAAACTTATGTGGAAATTTGTAATTAGAATAAAATAAAGATAAAATTAAAAAAAATAAATACTTTCCTTCAGTCATCATCAAACTACAGTCTGCAGTTGAATGGCCTTGTGCACGTACTTGGGCCATCAGTAACCTTGAAAATCTGAAAGTCATGCTTGGAGGATGAGCATGGATAAAGATTGGTACTGGACTGGGGATCTCACTGTTATAGGAATTCCCTGGTGAGGAAATTTCCTGCTAATGAAGATTGGCACATTCTCTGCAACTTCTAATCTTAGAGACTTTTGCTTGGGACGCTGAGATGTGATGTTATTTGCCCAGAGTAACCAACCTATTATGTGTCAGGAGTTGGAGTTCAGTAAGTTCTCTTATCTTCTCTGCCATGCCTCTTTGAAAGCCTTTACATCATACTTGTAGGCTAAGTGTAGATGCATTTTCCAGGTTGTTTTCTTGGAGTTGAGCTTTTATGACTTGCAGGTATGTGCCTGCCCCTCCCCATTAAAAATGTTCACATGGCACTTAATAGTCTGCAAAACACTTTACACAGGTCATAAATTGATCCTCATAATCACCATGCAAAGAGGTAGGTACGATTATTATCCTTCTTACTGATGAGGGAACTGAAACTGAGAGGTTAAATAAACTTCCCTTCCAGGACTACAGAGTTAGTAAATGTCTGAGACATGAAAACTTCAACCTCCATCTTCCAGACACAAAGGTTAGAACTCTAACCATTGTACTCTCTCACTGTTTCCAAATGTATAGTGTCTATAAATGGGTGTTTCATCACAGCCTTTAGATATTTGAAAGGCCATGTGGTGGATAAGGGTGGTGTCTGCTCCTCTGTAGACCACTGTTAAGATCAATAGACATAGTGTCAAATTACTTTCCAGAATAGTTGGACCAGTTCACAGCTCCAACAACAATGCTATAATATGCCTGTTTTCCCACAGCCCCTACAACATTTGTCATTTTTCTATTTGTTCAAATGCCAAGGAGAAAAATTCTATATAAGAAAATATTCCTACCAATGGAACTGGCAGCTTTGTCAGACAGTGAGCTGTCCATCGTTAGAGTTATTCTGTCATTTTCTAGCAGAAAGATCATTGCAGTGGAGATTGATAAATTAGGTAGGAGTCAATTTAGGGAATTTCTTTATTTTTCTTTTCATAAGCCTTTATTAACTTTTTCTCTCATCGTTCCCCCTTCATTTGAACAATTAAACAGATGAAATGAGAATCCTCATAGCAAGCAGGCATAATCCAGGCAAGCAAATTCACAGACTGACCATGCCCATAAAAGCATATCTCATTTTGTATTTTAATTCCATCGTCTTTCTGGCAGGAGGTGGGTGGCATGATTTATCTTTAGTCCTATCTTTCAAAGGTGTTTTCCCTCTATAATGTTATCATTGTATAAATTGTCTTCCTGTTTCTGCTTACTTTACTCTGCATCAGTTCATAGAGGTCTTCCCAATTTCTTCTAAAACCACCCATTTTGTCATTTCTTATGGTAAAACTATTTTATTACATTCACATACCACAGTGTTTTAGCTGTTTCCTAGTAGGCAAATACTCCTTAGTTTGCAGTTTTGTACTACCATGAAAAGACTTGATATAATTTGTATATTTGAGTCTCTTACCTTTTTCTAGGTTCTCTTCGGTGTTTGTGTGTTTAGTAGTATTATTTGTACACATACAATTTGATGACGTTTTGGATGTAGTTCCAGATTCCCTTCCAGAATGTGCCAAGAGCAGTTCACAACACTAGTAGTATATTACCATACCTGTTTTCCCACAGTGCCTCTGACATTTCTCATTTTGACTAATCTGCTAGGAATGAGGTGAAACCTCAGAGTTGCTTTAATGTACATTTCTCTAATTGTTAGTGATGTGGCACATTTAAATACGGTTATTGATAGTTTACATTTCTTCCTTTAAAAATTGCTTCTTCAACCAGGAGAACATTGCACACAGAGACTGATACATTATGGCACAATTAAATGTAATAGACTTTTCTACTAGCAGCAATGCTAGTAGACAATCCAGAGGAACTTATTTGAAAGAACACTATCCACATCCAGAGAAAGAACTGTGGGAACAGAAACACAGAAGAAAAACATATGACCAATCACATAGTTCGATGAGGATATGATTAGGGTTTTAATGTTAAAAGATCATTCTATTGCAAATATGAATAACATAGAAATATGTTTTGAACAATGATACATGTATAACCCAGTGGAATTTCTTGTCAGCTCCGGGATAGGAAAAGGGAGGGGAGGGATCATGAATCATGGAATCATGGAACTATGGAAAAATATTCTAAATAAAAAAAGAAAAAATGCCTCTTCATATTTTTGACCACTTGTCTATTGGGGAATGGCTCCTACTCTTATACTTGTGAATCAGTTTCTTAGGTATCTTAAAAACCAACCTTTATCAGAGAAACTTAAGTGCAAAGATTTTTTTTACCATTTTTTCTCCTAATTTTAACTACTTTAGATTCATTCGATGCATGTATATTTTCTAGGATTTATAATCAACAAAGCACTCACTTTAAACAGACCCATCAGATGTAAACCACAACTTCCCAAAGAGATTCATTAGGGAGTGAATCTTCCCATTACAAAAGGAATATTTCCCACAGGGCTCCTTTAAAGATAAAGCTTCCATAGTACATGGATGTGCTTATTTACAGATCATTAACTTTCTGGCATAGAGGAAGAGGAATAGAAAGAAGACTTGAAGGTAAATTGTTTGAAGTTACTGCCAGTTACAGACCAGAAGCAGATGAAAGGCATTCCTTATGTTATGTTGTACATCAGTTTTTCTGAACACACATTTTAAGGAACACATTTGTTGAATTGCAATAAAAATTGTGATGTATATTTGCATTTGTGAGTTCTACTTTATCTGTTATAAAGTTGGCCTTCTTGGTCGTCCATGTGCTGATCTTTTGTAATTAAGAGAGCTCAACTATATAGGATGACATTTTTTGAGGTAACTCAGTTATAAATAGGAGGAAGTTCACAGATAGCCAAAGATGTATGTGTAGGGATTATCCAGTTTGGCCTCTTTATTTTATGAAGAAAGAAACTGAGGCTCACTGTGTGGAAGGGGATTGTCCAAGGATATACAGTTAGTGGCAAAAACAGCACTGGAATTTCCTCTCATGCTATCTGAAGGTTCTGTACTCATTAATATTAAGAGACTTTCCACTGTTTTTTCTTGAAATTAAGTGACTACTCTTGTTGAATTTGGTTTTTATGGAAGTAAATGACGGTGAGTCATCTTTTCAGAATCAAATCATTTTTCTATTGTTTCTTTTCCTTGGACTTAGAGATCAGAATGCAGCAATAGGGGCTGGAATGAGGTTCCTCTGCTTACCCCTTTAGGAGCAGCAGTGAGGATACATACAGAAGAACATGGCGATGGGAGCCATATGCATGAGTTATGTCCTGAGAACAGAGTTCCTTGAACTATATATCTTGTTTCTTTTTCTAAACACAGTTCAGAGATTATTGACCATGAGAATGGATCTTTCAGTCTTTAACCACTGGGATAATCCTGTGTTCCAGAGTTCCTTCATTTGAAAGAGGGGTACCTGCCTTTCAAGAGTAGGACAGCTGTCCTTAATAGCCTGATTCTGAAGGGATAGGAGGACCACCAACAGAAGCATCCTGAGGCTGAGGGGTTAATGCCTGGAGTAGGCCTTGCCAGCCTTCTGTGATATTGCTTTGATTAGTTTGGACCATGCAGATATGAAGTGCCTGGAGAGTATTGGTTAGGTATAAAGTGCCTTTCCCTCCTGGGGGTGGGGTGGAGATTGTTCATGCATCCATGTGAGTCCATAGCATTTTCTGTGGTGGAGGAAATAAAAATTTCCCCTTAGCCAATAGGAATGAAATAAACAAATACAAAAAGATGAAAAAGCCAATGAGAAAAATCACATTTTATTTTTATTATGATCACAGGATGGATACAGAAAATGACTCATCAGCCATAATCTGACAGCAGAACCATTCTGTTAGGAAAGGCACTTTCACACTCATTAGTAAGTATTCAATTTAGAATACAGAACAGGGAAATCTCTCTTATTTATAAAATAATAGAACAGTTAGGATTCATGACTTACTGTCCAGCTCTTTTTAATATATTTGGTCAATTGGTTAGAGGTAGCAAAGTAATCCTCTCATTTTGTCCAGAATTTTCATTTTCATGATCACTAAATATACCAGTCAGAAATAAATTCTTTGCATGGGGAACAGTTCCCTGATATTGCAGTAAGGAATCCTGCATGCCATTCCCCATTCCCTGCGACCTCTCCGCCTCCCCCCCCCCCCCAATGTACCCTCATGATGTTGAGGGTAAGGAGGAGAGGACCAAAGACAGGAGAAGACCATGGCTGGTGGAGAAAGATGGTGTAACAATAATTGATGATAGAGAAAAGGCAGAGCTATTTTGCTGCTGTTTTCTCTGTTATGGAGGCTGACATTTGGATAGGAAAGTGCAGAATAAATATAGCAAAAACAAGCTGTTGCTCATGATCATTTAGGAAGTATTAAATGAAGACCTAGATGTCCTTCATCTTATAAGTCTCTTCTCAGTTTCCTTATCTGTAAAGGAGAGATAGTAATATGGAGTGTCCCCAAAGCTCAAGACTGTGGAGATACCTTATATTTGTACTACTTTTTTTTGTTGAGTAGTCATGAAGATCACATTAGGTAGCATACAAACTAATTGCTTTGTAACTGTCACAGGTTCTCTCTCTCTCTCTCTCTCTCTCTCTCTCTCTCTCTCTCTCTCTCTCT
>NC_058136.1:4246229-4249352 GCF_016433145.1 Gracilinanus agilis | reverse complement strand
TCTCTCTCTCTCTAACACACACACACACACACACACACACACACACACACGTTGCTATCCCTAAAAGGTACATGTGAAGTTATTTTGAATTCTTTCCCTGCTCTCCACCTTCCCCACCCCTCTTGTTTTACCTGCTCATCTATTCTCTGTCACCTTCTGCTTGTTTTTCAGTTTCTTGTAATGTGGCTTCCTATTTTCCAACTCAACTGAAATTGTTGTCTCTAGTAGTTTCGATGAATTCATAATTGCTAAATCCAGTGATGTTTTCTTGGTCCTTGTCCTGTACTTCTCTGCAGTATTTGATGTTGCCTATTACCAAGGCCAGTTCATAATAACAATAGTGACAAAACATTCCCTCTATAAAGCAGAGTTGTGCTGTTCCACAAATTTGCCCATCTTCAGTGAGAAGAGTCACCTTTGGACTGCTAGAATACCTTTTAATTGGCCTCGTTTTTTTGTATTCTGTCATCTGTCCAGTCCATTCTCCACACAGCTGCCAAACTGATATTTCTAAAGCACAGGTGAACTCAGAAAGCTCCAGCGGCTCTCTGTTGCCTTTAGTTTAGAATACAGACACTTCTATTGGGCATTACAAGGCCTTTCCAGATTTCCTCCCATTCAGCTTTCCAGGTCAATGACGTCTAACAAACTCTTCTGAGATTCTCCTTTCCAAAAGAACTGGCTTCATTGCTTTTGCCCATATCTCAATGTCTATGTTCTTTTGCCTTGGGTACTCTCCCCTTGCATACAATGTTCTCTCTTCTCCCTGTTATCTTTTGGAATCCTTATTTCCTTTCAATGTTCAGATCATTAGTTGATGCAGTATATAAAGTACTGGGCCTGAAGTCAGGAAGACCAGAGTTCAAATCCCATGTCAGATACTTGTTTAACCTCTTCTTGCCTTAGTTTCTTCCAGTCTAAAATAGGGATAATAATAGCACACACTTGAGTAGAAATGCAGAAGAAAAACATGATTTATCACTTGTTTATATGGATATAGGACTTGGGGTTTTGGTTTTAAAAGATGACTACATTATAAAAATGAATAATATGGAAAGTTATTGAATGATAATACATGTATAACCTAGTGGAATTGCTTGTCAGCTGAGGGGGGAGCAGGAAGTGGGGAGGGAGAGAATATGAATCATGTAACCTTGGAAAAATACTTAAAGATAAATAATTTTTTTTAAAAAGTGCATTTATGGAGGCCTAAAAAAATAAAGTGATACTTGAAAGAGAAAGCAAACAAACAAATCAGAAAATAATTGCACCCACCTCCTATTCTTGTTATGAGCATCAAATGAGACAATATATGCAAAAAACCCTTGGCACAGTGTGTGGTGCATAGTAGGTGCTATACCAAATGTGTATTCTTTCTTCCACTGTCCACAACAAGCCTTTTTCTCAATTGACCATTTTTCAGTTCTCCACAACATTATTTTTGCATGCATTTTGCCTTCCTACTCTCACCCATCAGTCAATGTAAGTTTCTTCTATTTTTAACCCTTACCTTCTGTCTTAAAATCAATACCATGTATTGTTTCCAGGGAAAAGAGGTGGTAAGGGCTAGGGCTATGTTGGAGAAGGTGTGGCATACATGCCCCAGTTTCCTGGAGGGGGCTGCTCCATTTCCCTTCTCCACTGTGCCTGGGGACAATTTTCACATGTCCTGCCCTTCTTTCCAGCAATCCAATGCAAGCACCTCCTCTCTCTGCTATCTGGGGTAATGCAGGGGGCTCATGGGTGTCTTTAAGGTACAGTTTGGGCATGCGATCTCTAAAAGGTTTGCCAATGCTGGGCTAGGGAATGAGGGTTAAATGACTTGCCCAGGGTAAATTCCCATCTTACTGGTTCAGAGATGTTACTCTTTCACTTTGTCCTCTCTATGCCTTGGACACTATCCTCTCTGCCTCCAGTGCATCATCTCTATGTCTTCTCTGCCTCTAATGCACTCCTCACCTCTTTCTTTTTCTTTGAAACCCAATTTAGCTTCAAGATTCAGCTCAAGTACTGCCATCTTGTGAGAGTCTTTCTGGATTCCCATAGTTGCTAATTCATGCCCGATCCCTTGCCTTAGATCTCTGTCATAAACTCACCAGGACCTCCTCCTGAGAGCAGCAAGACTTAAAACCCCAAAAGGCTAAAGAATGCGGAGACTTTGAACACAGACCTTGAGCGCAGGCACGAGTGCGAGTGCGGACGCAAGCCCAGACACGAATCCTGAGTGCAGGCGAGGACTCGGATCTTGAGCGCAGGCGTGGACCTTGAGTGGGGACCCATGCAAAAGGGGTTCACAACTGTGAAATCAATGCCCTGAGACTGTTAAAGGAGCCTTGGGCAGAGGAACAAGTAAGGGGACCACCAGGAGTCTTGAACCTGAGAACAACTGAGACCTCAGGAGCCTAAAGAGTGCAGACAGACCCTGAGTGTGAGGATAACCCTGAGAGGGCGCAGGGCTAACAATGGCAAGCCAGAGACAAGAACCCCAAAAGAGAAAGATCAGGGGATGTGGCAAAACTGGGACATTAATGCATTGTTGGTGGAGTTGTGAACTGATCCAACCATTCTGGCTGGCAATTTGGAACTATGCTCAAAGGGCTATAAAAGAATGCCTGCCCTTAGATCCAGCCATACCATTGTTGGGTTTGTACCCCAAAGAGATCATAGATAAACAGACTTGTACGAAAATATTTATAGCTGCACTTCTTGTGTTTTTGTGAATATTTTTTATTCTTTAGCAGCAGAGCTGAAGCAGTCTCTGAAGATCGAGATCTCGGCAAAGGCAGCAGCCGGGGGTCATCGCTGTTGGGGCTCGGAGTTCTGGGCTCATAACAGGACTAGCAGCACCAGCGAGTCTGCTCCGGTGGGTCAGCAAAAGCGGCGGAGATCATAGGCACTGGGAGGCTTGCAGGCTTTCAGCGAGGCAGGAATGGAGATCAGGTCTGGAGTCAGGAGATCAGTGGCAGAGGCACACTGGCTGGGCTCCGGCATTTTGGTTTTAAAGCCAAAAGCCAGAATCGGCTGGCCTGACCTCCCAAGGTGGTTTGGGCTGGACTGGCTGGCTGAGTCCCACCTGAGGCAAAAATGTGCTGTTGCTTTTAGCAAAAGCATGGCAAGGAAAGC
>NC_058136.1:4212470-4245916 GCF_016433145.1 Gracilinanus agilis | reverse complement strand
TATATATCTATATATATATATATATATATATACTTTTAGATGGCATTTCCCAAATTTCACTTTTACAGCAAGAAAAGTGCTTTATGCTTTTTGGATTTTGATTGCCTGCTCCCTTCCTTTCTTCTCATGCTTTCTTTGTTCCAGGTACTGCTTTGGAAGGATGACCAGAGCTCAGGAAGTAGCTAGGGACTGGGAAAGACATGAAAATTAAAAGGACCTATGACCTTGGTTTCTTTAACATTATCCTCTGACCCAATAAGTTCCCAGCATTCACCAGGCTTTAAAGGGAATTTGAACCTAACTATAAACAATGGATATAAATATCCACTGAGTTGAATTGAATCTCTCCAATTGTTTAATTTTTTTTTAAACCCTTGTACTTCGGTGTATTGTCTCATAGGTGGAAGAGTGGTAAGGGTGGGCAATGGGGGTCAAGTGACTTGCCCAGGGTCACACAGCTGGGAAGTGGCTGAGGCCGGGTTTGAACCTAGGACCTCCTGTCTCTAGACCTGACTCTCACTCCACTGAGCTACCCAGCTGCCCCACCAATTGTTTAATTTTAAAAATTATTTCTTTAATGCTCATTTTATTATTGCCTCTTGTTCCAGGTTTGTCTGTGTCTTGGTGGGTGAATGTAAGAAGTCAAAATGCTAATTGTAATCTTGCCTCTGAGTCTGCTACCTTAATGAAGCTGTTTGTTATCTTACTAATTTTTTAAAATTGTCTTACATTTTAAAAAGAAACTATTTACAAATGAATATTCTTTTTACCTAATTTGGTGTTTATTATTGGAACTTTCTTGAGAAGGAGTATTTTTGTGGTAACATCCCTCAGGGAATCTTGAATTATTTTGATATATGAATGGGAAGATATCTAGTATAAGATCCAGGAAGATGCTGTTTTGTTCTGCTGAATAAAATATTTTTTTTGTATTCAATAAAAAACAAGAGCTTTGAGATTGTTTACTTTTCTGGTGGTCACTTGTGAGAAGATGAAGCTGGTTTCCATTGTCAAGTGTTAGTTCTGAACACCTGCTTTTCCTTACCTTCCTCAAGGATGCCCACAAATTGGGCATAGACAATTCCCATAGAAGTTTTGGAGAGATGGGAGAGTATATACTAATCTCATATATGTTAAATTGATCCAATTTGGCTGATATTCCTATTTTTGTTCTCTTTAGAGCAGGAGTTTTAAACTTTTGTGTATATAAACTTTTTTTAAAGATATTTTGTTGTCTATATTTAAATAGAATTGGTTTCTTTAGTAATCATATGTATCTTATTTTATGTATTTGAAATACTCTTCTGGGACAAAGCTGGGTAGCTCAGTGGATTGAGAGCCAGACCTAGAGACGGGGTCCTGGGTTCAAATCTGGCCTCAGATATTTTCTAGCTATGTGACCCTGAGCAAGCCACTTAACCCCTGTTGCATAGCCCTTACCACTCTTCTGCCTTAGAACCAATAATAATCTTCTGAGAAGGAGTCCATAGGCTTCATCAGCTTCTAGCCAGGTGGTGCACTAAATAGAGCAGTAAGCCTGAATTCAGTTAGAAAGACCTAAGTCCAAATACAGTCTCATATACTAGCTATGTGACCAGGGACAAGCCATTTTACCCCAGTTTGCCTCAGTTTCCTCATATATAAAATGGAGATTATAATAACACCTGTGTCTCAGGGTTGTTGTGAAGATCAAGTGAGATAATAATTGTGAAAGACTTAGCACAGTGCCTGGCACATAGAAAGCACTATATAAATATTAGCTGCTACTGAAGCCACCACCATCATCATTATCATCATCAACATTGCCCATATGGTCCATGACAAAAATGAATTTTGTTAAATGCATTTTCAGTTCTGCTGTAAGCATCCTAGGGAATATGATATTTGGTTCTAAGAATGATGATTCTGATATCTGATGGAGAAACAATTTGAAAAACTTTTTGCATATATTTTCTATTTTAATTCTGTTGGTAATTCCTTTTCTGTTTTCATCTTTGAATGCTCTTGGGAAGATTTTGCTTAGTTCGATATCTTCCTAAGCATTTTTTCTCTTCATTTTATTCCATACTACTCCTCTATTTTGTCAGACAATACCATTTACAATCTTCCATCATATTTCTTTGTGAGATCTTATAGATGAGTTTATATTCTAAGCTGGTATTGCTTTTGGGAGCTATCTTTTCTCTTTGGGGCAAGTAGGCCAAATGTTTGCTAAAAATGCTTTCTGGGCTCTTCTGAGTTCTTTGTTGGAGGAATTAATTTACATTGGTTTAATTTGTGGATGAAATGGCAGTTGGCAGTGCTATTATTTCTGTCGTCCCTTTCCTATTTTTCATTTGATTGTTTAAATGTAGTCAGGTTCATTCTTTGTGATGTGGCTTGCCATGTCCAATACCGTATCCAATTCTTCTTTTTTTTTTTAACAAAGAAGTCATCATATTGTGTTGTGAGGCTTTTGCATAATCTACAAATATATGGCCTCTCATTTTTTCTTTCAAAACACAAGTTCCATATAACATTTCTCTCAATCTTCACCTTTTCCCTCCTTTACATTGAAATCATCCAGCATGAGAGAGTATGTTGGTTTGATTGAGAAGGTCTTTATTATAAAGTTCTTCGTAGAATTGCTCCTCCTCTTTGACCTTAGCAACTAATGTTGATGTGTAAGTGGCAATTATTTTCATGACAATCTTTATGCAATTAACATTAGTACTGCAATATGTGATGACCCAATGACCCATGAAATAATATTTCTCATAGCTTTTGGGCAAATGAAAAATTCCACTCTGCCAACTCTTTTCTTTATCCCTAAGGAGTACCTGTGAGTCATCCTTCTATTTAATCCCAGATTCTTTAAAATAGGGAGGTATAAACATACCAAAACTAGGCACTCTTGTCATGTAGAGATCCAGCCTAGGAACCAGGTAGAGGGAAGGGATCCCTGTGAACAGTGAGGGCCTCTACAGGTTCTTATTTGCAGCTGGAATTGTGTTAATTGCATCAAGCTTCAGAACATCTATGAGTCTCTGGAAGAGATCTTTTGTTGTTTAGCCTGTCTAAGGACATAGGAAAGACCAAAATGGATGATGAATTATGGATTTCCCAGGTTTCACTCCATTTATAGCTTTCCAGTAGTGTTCATATCTAGGCAGTACAGATAGATAATGAGCTGGACCCAGAGTTGATAAGGAGGACAGGAGGCTTGATTACATTTGGGAAAGCATGTTTACTGATTCCAAGCTTCCTGTAACAGCAAAGTCTCATTTTTTTCAGTAAAAACATTTTGCTGATATTTCTGTATGGCAGTGAGACCTGAAACTTAACTGCCTCTGAAGAACTAAATGTGAGCATCACATTCAGGGCAATTGTGAGGTTCATGGTGGATGAGAACAGACTGCAACATTTGCCTAAGAAGTTAAGAATGTCACCAAGGAATTACATGACAGAAAGAGAAGAACATAGTGAGAATGAGGGATTAGAGATAGAAGGACAAAACCTTTCATTTTGATTGGTTATTAGTGTTCTCATTAATGAACATTGTGTTTTATCCAAGACTTTTCCATGTCTATTGGTATAATTGTGATTTTTATGGATGTCTTATTTATACGATTTATTATACCAATTGTTTTCCTAATATTGAACTCTCCTTCCTTCGGTGGTATAAATTCTGCTTGGTCATAATGGCTAAATTTTGGATATATATCCTCTTTTATTTTCTAGTTGTTCACTCAATAGTTTTGTATTGATAACATCACTAAATGATACTGACCTAAAAATCATGCTGGCCAAATATGGGGGTTAAAACTATAGATGCATCATAGGAACAGTATAATACTTCCTTTGTTAATTTGCAACATCATTTATTGTTGGTATGATTTGTTTCCTAAACATTTACTAGAATTCACCTGTGAATCCATCTGTGCCTGTTTTTCCCCCTAATGTGGCAGATTGTTAATGGCATCTTTGATTTCTTATTCTGATATTGATTTATTTAGATTATCTATTTACTCTTTTCAATGTGGATATTTTAGATATTCATCCACTTCTTAATTTAGTTTTATTGCATATAGGTAGGCATCAGAATCTCTAATAGTTTTTTTTTGTTTCTACTGAATTCATTGTGTTCTGTCCTGTCTCATTTTTTATTTTTGGTAACCTGTTTTCCTTTCTCCTCATTTTGATTAAATTTGTTGATAGTTTATTAATTTTATTGGCCCTTTAAAAGAGCTTTTTAAATGTGTTAACTTAATTAGATTTTTGTACTCTAGTCCATGGATTTCTTTTTTCATTTTGATGAGTTCTTGTTTTTTGCTTGTTTTTGATTTATAAATTTGTACATTTTGGAACTTTTTAACTACAAATTCAACTCATTACTCTTAACTTTTTCCCCTTGTTAATATAACTACTTAGGAATATCAGTTTGCCTTTGAGCATTGTGTTGGCTGCATTCTATAAATGTTGATATGTTGTATTTATATTGTAATTATCTTGAATATGATTTGTTGTCACTTATGTAGTTTTTTCTTTATTCAAAATAAGTCATTGCACCTCTGTATAGAAGTGCATCTTTTGATAATATTTCTTATATTGCCATTTATTTAGCACAATGATCTCTAAATATGTTGTTTTTCATTTTTTCCCTTTTTGAATTTATTTTGAACTTTTGTGCCATTACATATAATCAAGAATTATGACTTCCATATTTATTTGGGGAAAAGTTTCCAACTTTTAGTATTATTTTTTCCCATAAAATTATCAAGTGCAATTTCTTTCTTTTTTCTTTAAACCCAATATGTTTCTTTAAAACCAATATGGTTCTAAGGCAGAAGAGAGGTAAAGTCTAGGCAAAATGGAGGTTAAGTGACTTGTCCATAACTAAGAAGTGTTTGAGGCCAGATTTGAACCTAGGTCCTCCTATCTCCAGACCTGGCTCTCAATCCTCTGAGCTACCCAGCTGCCCCCTTATGTGCAATTTTTGTTTGATTTGTAATGCTCCATTCATATGTTTTTGAGATCTCCTGGTATTTTTGGTTTTCTTTGTAATTCAGTAACAAAACATTCTCCATTCTCTTATGGATTTACTTGCCATGCCATTAGGCATGTAAATTTTTAAAATCTTGATTGCTATCCTCACATTGCCAACTCTTATCCTTAAATATTCCCTTGTTTGCTGTCATTAATGTTTTTTTTTCTTTGAATTCAGCTTTGTCTAATATCACCATTGTAGTTAGCCAACTATGTTGTTTTAGTTACTTGAATGACTGTAAGGTATGGAACTTCACATTCTTTGAAGAATTGTGTAGTGTTATAAAAATATCATCAGAGAGATATATTTGCAGAAAAGGAAACCAATGGACAAGTCCACCTACTCCTTTGGTATCCCTAGTATGTCAGGAGATCTTATGGAAAATATGATAGATGTGCTCCTTGTGAAGGACTTTGGGGGAGAACAAAGAATGAAGGTTGCAGAGTATGAGAAGAAAGGCCTGTATCACTGGAGGGATCACCCACATTAAAGAAATCTCATAGCCGTTGATGTATTCTAGTATCATCTCTGACGATACCCTGCATGTCTTTTGAAATTTATAGACGTTTCCTTTTGGCAAAAATAATATTGGACTTATTTTTCTCCTTCCTCCATTTGTTATGCTTTTTGTTCGCCAGTAAAATAATTTTGCTTTTCATCGAATCACCTGTTTTCTTCATATTTTCTGTGGATGCTGAATGAATATGAACCAAGGGGATTCTTGATATAAGTACGAGAAAGGAAAGGCAGTCTTTCACAAGTGATATTCTATAGCAGAACATATTGGTTACAGATTTGACTGAAAGACATGCTTTAAAATATGGACCTTCACTCTGCTTTTGTCTGAAAAAAGCAACCAAAAAAGTTTGATTTGGTCAGGTACAATACAGGCCTCTTCCAACAAGGTATCTCCCATACATACATATGACACAAGATTCCTTAAAAGATGTCACAGTAGATACAATGTTGTTCAGTGTCCAGTGAGGTTCAAAACATGGAGATGTGTGCTCTTCAAAGGTGTTCGTCACTGTTGTGGTGGAAATAGAGCAAAAAGTGCAAGTGGAAGAGGCATTTCTAAGCAATGAGATACTTTTGTACTAATTGTATCTAGTCCCCAAACATTACAAATTCTCATATAAGACCCATATTTGCTCAATAGAGTTTGACCTAACTTTCCACACTGGGAAGACCCAAGTGGATGAAGAATGACCCATAGAATTCGTCTATCATTAATATGTGTCTTGAGCAGATGTTGTGCACGGATGATGTGATGTACCCAGAGTTGGCCAGGAGGAAGACAGCATGACAGCTTACTTTTGGACCTCCGTCCTTCCCTACTTCCCTCCCTACTTCCCTCCCCTCCTCTCCCCTTCCCGCCTCTCTCTTCCTTCCTCTCCTCTCTTCTCTCCCTCCCCAGATTTTCTATCTAGTAAATGATTGAGGCTGAATTTGAACTTGTCTTCCTTGACTCTAAGCCTAGTACGCTTTACACTGCATCACCTAGCCTTTCCTATTCCATGTTTCTTTTAAAATTCCAAAACTTCTTTCAGAAACAAAAATTTATCTTTTAAACATTCATTTATTTGTTTATTTTAGCAACAGCATTTTTCTAGTGATACTATGCAGCAGGGTGAAAGATTGAATTATGAATGGCTCTAAACTGTTGAATTTCATTATCATGTTGTCTTGAGATTTCCTTAGTCATATACTCCATTCCTTCTCTATTCCACTTCATATCTCTCCCCCCAGATTTTATTTCTTTCTTTAATTCCATCATTCTGTTTATTATTCATTTTATTGTGTCTCAAGGAAATTCTATTTTTGTTTCTGATACAACTACTGTTGGCTTCCTTTCATTATATTTTTCTTCTTCCATTTTTTGCCCTGAATTCTTTTAATCCATAATACTTTTTCATTCTGTCAGAACTTTTGCTCCTTCATTTTTTTGAGAGTTTTAAAAAATCTTTGGAGGGTTCCTGGGTGTATTGCTTCTTTTGCCATTGCTCTTGCCATTTTTGAAGGGAATGGTAAGAAGACTTGCTCCCTTGCAGTCCTTTCTTCCGTCAACTTGCTGAGCTCTTCACATTTTTTATACAGTTTCTAAAAAAACCTTATACTCTTTTTAGATGGAAACATGTAGCCCTATCATCATATTTGAATGTCTTCTCCAAATCATGGCAAGCAAATTCTCCTAGTGGTGAACAATTAGGTATTTTGTTTTTAATGCTCAGGTCCTGTATCTCCCTTCTCCCTTTGCAGAAAAGTATGGGGCCAGATCCAAGCCTTAGTTTGCCCATCACTGCCTTAAGCAATTCCCTAATCACTATATCTGAATGTGGGGGCCTAGTGATTACCTAGAATTAGAATGCCTGAAAGAATCTGGGATAATTCAAGACTTACTGTAGCTCTTATGGAAAAAAGCCAGGGATATGAGGGCTAGAATTGTAGAGTCAGTTAGGAAATGTTTTCTCACACTGTGGTCCATTACCTACAAGATGTGGTCCTGCTGCCAACACGTTTGGTTTTCCTTGGATAAAGAGGTTGCTTTCTGGTACTCTTACTGTATGAGTGGGCATTTGGTGGTATTTCAATCTGTGTCAGTGCTTGGAGTACTGACAGTACAGGTTTGGAAAGGGAAGATTAAGTAGTGCATAAAGCCCTGGACAGAGATTGCTTCAAGGCCTGGATTGTGGTATAGTAAACATTTGGCAAGTAATTACTATGTGCCAGGTATTGTGAGTTGAATATGGGATGCAGAGAAAACAAAGAAAGGCAGTCCGTGCCTTCAAGGAACTTTTAATCTACAGTACTCAAAAAGAGCCTGAAAAAGAGAGGGGTGACAGAGGATACTTGGCAATAGGGCATGATTGTGGTTGAGGAATTGAAACCAAACAAAGCTGTTGCTAGCAAATGAGATTGTTGGTTTTTTGGGCCATCTATAAAAGGAGGGAATGGGAGTTTATTTTTGCTCTGCTCTCCAGTCATCTAATTGGAGAGCCAGAAACAATGAGGCAATACTTAGGTGTGATTATTGAAGCTCAAATAATCTCCATGATGATGACTTTCTTGATTATGAGGAAAGGGATATAATGATGGTGGTGATGGTGGTGGTGGTGGTGGTGGTGGTGGTGGTGGTGGTGGTGGTGTCAGTGTCAATAGCGGTATTGATGGTGGAATTGAAAGCAAGTGGAGAATTGCTAGCAAATGAAGCTCTGTCACTAACTTGCTGTGTGGCATTCAAATCATATGACATTTCTGTTCTTGTTTCTTGTCTATAAAATAATACTATACACAGAGTGCTGAAAATTAAACAGTGAAAAATAGATCAAAGTATGTTAAAATGCAAAAGGCGATTTATGTTTTCAAAGTGATAGTTTTAAGCTTATTTTTAGGCATATTCAGTCAACTGACATTTATTAAGCACCTTCTGTGTGTGAGACACTATGCCAGGTATTGATGATACAAAGACTACAATGAGACATCCTTGTTCACAAAGACTTTGCGGTTTATCTAGGGAACCAACGCGTATGTATACCAGTATGCAGAACTGATGCTAAAATGAGAGAGAAGGATTATAAGCTAGATATCTGAGAGAGGCTTAGGAAAACATTATAGATCCTGCCTCGAAGGTTAGAAGTTTAGAAGAAGTTAGAAGGAAACTTAGGCCCAGGGAGAGGAAAATACTTGGCCAAGGTTACTGTGAAAGGGAATTCTTTATTCTGTTTGTCTATTTTGAGTTAATCAAGAAACCCCTACTTAACACTTTGTTAGCCATTAATAGCCATTAGCCATTAGAAATAGAATTCACAAGTCACCTACTTAGAGAGCTCCATACTTTTAACTGCATCAGTCAGAAACTTGTGAATACTTTGATAAGAATTTATAGCCTCAGAGGATGAGAGGTGGATCCCACAGACACTGCCTCCCTGGGCAGTGCTAGACAATTTGGAAGCTATAATTGGCCCCTGTGAAGAGGGTAAGGGACAGGAAGTGATGTGGGGAAAGGACTATAAAAACTTCCTATCCTCGAGTCTTCTCCTTTGGACTTCTTTGGAGGACTGCTCCTTGGGACTTCTCCTTTGGACTTCTTCTTTGGAGTACTGCTCCTTGGGACTTCTGTTTGGGATTTCTCCCTTGGACTTCTGGCTTGGAGAGATTCCTGCTTTGGTGGCTCTGCGAGGATACCCTCTCTGCTCGTTGGCGCTTTGGTGGGACACTCCCTTCAGTGTGAGTTCTGTGGAGAGACACTTTTCCTTGTATCCTGCATCAACTTGCTGGTTAGGGACTCAGACTTCCACATGGAGATTGGAATTTTGTTGGTAATGAGCTGAATTTCATTGAATTAGCACTTAGGGTAGGCTAGGCAACTCCTTACTTCTTTCCCTCCTACATTTCATACTTCAACTCTTTCTCTTCCTCATTATAAATAAAAGCTGCTAACAGTTTTTTCTGGCTTAGGGATAATATTTTGAATTCAGTGACCACAACATTGAATATATAACTCTTTTATTTAGTCAAAACCCCAATTTAACCCTTACATCACACACTTGGGATCACAGATCTAGAGATGGAAGAGACTTTAGATGTCAGTCCAGATCCCTCATTTTTGAGATGAGGATACAGAATCAATCATCTGAAAACCTAGATCTGAGTCCTATCTCCACTAGGGTACTTGCTACAGGTCTGTGGACCAGCGACTTCCCCTCTTTTAGTCTCAGTGTCCTCTTCTGTGAATTGGGGACAATAATAATAATAGTATTCATAGGGGTGTTGGGAAGAAATCATTCTGTAGATTCTAATGTACAATGTAAGTGATTGTTATTATCAATAAGTTTCTTTCCTGGGTTCACAGTCCATAACACCCTAAGAATGAAGTCACTGGATATCTCCTGAAAGAATGTTTGATTCTAATTTTATATACACCCACAATACACACATGTACTTATAGACACATGTACATACCAAATATATGTGTATATATCTATATAACCTGTGTATGTATTTGTATATATCTATTTCTCTATATAGGAATTATTGTTTATCTTCCGAAGAGCCTCTGACTGGCTGCTATTTGATTTCATTCCACTTATGCTGTTTGGTAAAGGGATTAAACAAATAAAAGCAGATTTCTCTAGCTCTCTCTTTCTTCATCCTAGATCAGATTGGTTTCATTTGACTAAGCTTTCCCCAACATTTTATTTGAATGAAGCAAAAAAGGTTTACATACCACCTACAGGTCCCCCCCTCCCACACCTTGGAATTCTAAATGCCCCTTCTCCCCAGAGGACAGCTCAATGTATCTCTGAAGGCAGTCAGTCATTTTTCATTAAGCAGTGATTTGATTAGATAAAAATAAAAGTTGCTTGAGCATTCATTTTTCTAGTGGTGCATAACTAATTTATGCAAATTCCAGTGGTGCTAATCTGCATGCAAAATATAAAAGTGTGATTATTAAACCATGTGCACCTGTATTGAAGTTTAATCAGGTACAAATATTAATGAAAAGAATAATGCTTTAAACAAAAGGCACACAGCTGTCTGTGGCTGGTAGACTACTACCTTGCGTGATTCAGTGGGAATATGAATGTTTTCAGCCTTGACAATGGCCCTTTCTCAGGAAACATAAAACAATATGGTTGCATTCTGTAGTGGCATTCTGGCAAGATGGAGGAGATGAGATTTTTCGATAAATGATTTGTGCTCAATTCCCTAGACCAGTTGCATCCAAACTGTTTCAAATGCCCGAGAATGCCACGTTCTCAAAGAGGCCAGCATTTTTTCCCTTCTTAGTAGATGTTAGGAAACACACTTGTGGGGTGTGTCTCTGTCTTGTCCCTTTCTCTCTGCCTCTCGTGTCTTCCCATTAAGCTCAACATCAGCAATCAAGCCCTTGACATACTACCTTGTGTGTTCTCAGACTTAGGTATCAGTCTCAATAGAGACCTCTATGAAAGTGAACATGAACATGAAAAATGGGCCATATACTTTACTTTGGGTACCTCCCCCATTTCAAGCACCCAGCCTGGTGCTAGGTAAACAAAGGTGTTTTAACAAATACTTGCTGAATTAGTTGATTGGATAAATGTTGAACCTGAACCCTGGAAAGTGACAGTAAATTGACATGCTGTGTCCATAGTGTGAAGCAGTAGACAGTTTGCTGACCTTAATTAAAATCCTACTTCTATCATTGACTAGCAGTGGAATCTTAGACAAGACTCTTCTTTACTCTGGGCCTCAGTTTCTTCCCCTGTGAAATTAGAAAGTTGTGCTAGACAGCCTCTAAAGTCCCTGCCAGGTCTAATTTTCTGATCTCTGATTTATTCTAGTGAGGAAAATGAAAGTTAGTAAATCCATTGTCTGCATTTGGTTTTCCATTCATATGTGTTTAAACTTTTACTCATCTTTCAAGGCATAGCTCAGTTGCTATGAAGATTTCCCTTAGTTTACCAACACAATGTGTGCTCTTCCACAGAGTACCACGATTCCTCATTCCCATGTATGTTAGGCACTTAAAGTCTTGCTTAGTATCACAGTTGGTATTTATTTCTTTTTTTAAAGTTTTTTATTCACGTTTGTTTTTATGCAGCCTATATCTGCCCCTCCCCAAT
Organism: Gracilinanus agilis; assembly: GCF_016433145.1. Taxonomy (NCBI): domain Eukaryota; kingdom Metazoa; phylum Chordata; class Mammalia; order Didelphimorphia; family Didelphidae; genus Gracilinanus; species Gracilinanus agilis. Next base: position 4,234,282 of record NC_058136.1, on the reverse strand, counting down.
TCATTTTCTATTTTTTGGAAGATCCTCGGATTCAAGGATGATGTCAAATTCTGGCCTATAATTTCCCCGGAACTGAATATAGTCTTATAAATAGGAAATACTGAAAAATGTTTGTTGAGGAAATGAATGAATGGTTTATTTTATTCCATTTACTGTCTTTGGGTATCATGCCAACATTTAGGCCTCATTTAGATATAATACCTATAATTTTTGGGCCCCACCAAAAACATGTGATGATCTTTTGATCTCTTTATTTTTAATTTCTTCAAGAATTTGAGATAATTATGCTGATTCCCAACCATCTTTGGCATGGGAAGGTAAAAGTCAAATAAAGGAGATGCTAGTGTGGAGGTTACCCTGCTTGCCAGTGTTTTCTCATTTATTTTAGGGAGTACAGTAGATGGAGCACTAGACTTGGAGTCAGGAAGACCTGAATTCAAATCAAACCTTAGATCCTTGGGCAAGTCACTTTATGCCTCTCACCTTCAGTCTTCTTTATAATATGGGAATAGTGAGAATATTTACCACATGGGGTAGTGATGAAGATCAAATGAGATATGTAAAACAAACCTTAAAAGTATATATCTAAATGTTAGCTATTATCATCATTTTGTGAATTTTCCCTTCTATCCCCAGACTGAGTTTCATTTTATAGGCAATCTAAAGATTGTGTCTAGAACTCCAACCTAGCCCTCACAATTTATAGTTTTTCAGGATGAGGCAAAATCTTGTTTTGTTACTGGCTTTTAAGGTGCCTGTGATATGCTGCCCCTGCCTCAATGTTATCTTTACGAATCAGACAGTAATCATGTTTTGAGCCACCATTTTGATGCAAGGGCCAACAGCAAAATGTTTTTGGAGCTAGTTTCCTGAGGAAGTTCACTATGATGGCAAAGGACCTCACTGCTGTCAGATGAGATCAGCTGAAGGAACTGAGGATGTTTAGTTTGGAGTAGAAGAAATCAGGCTGTGGGGAAGGCATGGTAGCTGTCTGAAAGTATCTGAATGCTTCTCATTGAGAAAAAATATTCAACTCACCAAAGCAGGAGTAATGAGTAGAAGCTGTTGACAGGCTGCAGATGTCATTTCCAGTTTCCAGAATCTGTGATTCTGTAAGTTCCTGAAGCTATGAGATGTTAGGAGGAGATGGTGGAACTGGGATAGGGCTCTGAAATTAATTCTTTCTATATGGACTAATAGAAATGTGGTGAGTCCTTTTTATTTGAAAGTTCAATGAAGGATTTGATTTCTATCAGAATTCTCCTGTGAAGGCAACTGGTGATGCAGTGGATGTAGGACTAGGCTTGGAATTAGAAACATTTGAGTTTGAATCAGACCTTGGGTACTGAGTAATTGTGTGATCTTTGGCAAGTCATTTACCTCCATCTGCCTCAGTTTCATCTGTACAGTAGATACAATAACAGCACCTACCTCATAGGGTCATTGTGGGGATCAAATGAAATAATATTTGTAAAAGGACTTAGCACAATGCTAATATATAATATAATGCTAATATATAATATATAAATAAGCCTATAAAGGCTTATTTCTTTCTCTCCACAGCCTTGAAATGGGAATCCTGAGTATTTCATCCCTGTGACTATTTTTGTTTGAATCAATTACCTTCCGAGAGGACTGGGATGGCTTTGAATAACAACTTGTTCCAAAGAGTAGAATAGAAAGAATTCTGGGCTTGATCTCAGAAGATACATCAACTAGTGGAAAATGGAGCATTTATAGAGGGTTTACTATGGGCCAGATACTGTGCCAACCATCGGGAATACAATAAAAGCAAGAAAGACAGTCACAAGAAATATGAGAGCTTATATTCTAATGAGGAATGACACATAAAAGGGAATTGGAAAGTGGAAAGATACCCATGTGGAGAAAAGACTGCTGCTGTAGAAGGGAATAGGGAGAAGCCCAGAGAGTAGGGGGGAATTGAACTAGGAGTGAAGTAAATCTGACCCCTGGGTGAGGGATTCACAAATCAGAGGATAGGGTTGAAAGGATTGAGGTACCTCCTAGGGGAAAGGTGGGCAAGATGGAGCAGACACTTGGGTTCAAATCCTGGCTCTGATGCTTAGTGATTCTGTGACTGGGCAAGTTCCTATCCTCTCTGTACCTCAGTTTTCTCATATGTAAAGTAGATATAATATTTATACTATGCATTTCACAGGACAATTGGGAAACCTTACAGCGTTTTAGGAACATCTGTTATTATTTAATACTTTATTCCTCTGGGTCCCCAGGGACTAAAGGTAAAAGTTAATCTATGGTACAGATAGGTAGTTAATCTGTGGCAGAGAACTGTATAAGCAAGTGCATAAGAATGATGTGACCTGAAATGAATTTCTATGAATTTCTTCCCACTACATTTCTTTCCATTGTTTTCAATCACTAAACTGTGCCTATAAGCAGCATCTTGATGTACCAGGACACTTCAAGAGCTAGTCCCAAGCTACATGGGTTATTTTTCTCTGCTTAGAACCACCAGGCAACTTCTCACTTGATTATAACCAGGGCTATCAAATCTCCCCAGTCTCAAACCAACCCAATTCAAGCACTGGTTTCATATGCTCTTTACAGAACTCTTTAAAAAGATCATCCCCTAGCCCAGTGGTTCCCAAACTTTTTTGGCCTACCACCCCCTTTCGAGAAAAAATATTACTTAGCCCCCTGGAAATTAATTTTTTAAAAATTTTCATAGCAATCAATAGGAAAGATAAATGTACCTGTGGCCATCACCACCCCCTTGGATCGCTGCAGTACCCACCAGGGGGCAGTGGCACCCACTTTGGGAATCACTGCTCTAACCCATCTGGGCAGCTCCCTTAGAAAGGACTGGCATTTTCTTGAGGGTGGTCACCAGATGAGATGCCATATGACATAAAGGATAGAATGCCAGCTTTGAAAATCCCTGGGTTCACATCTGCCTTTGACACATGCCAACTTTGGGACTATGGGCAAATCAGTGACCCTCTCAGTATCCCAGTCTCTAAGACTCTTAAGTTTTTACCAAGTTGCAGATACATTCAGAGACAGCATGATGAAGGGCAATGGTCTCAAACTGAAGCAAATCCATACATAAAGATCTCCCTAGGCTGCATATTGACTTAGCTTTAAAATATATCTATTTGCATTTATTTTGTTACATTATTTCCCAGTCATACTTTAAGCTAGTTCAGGCCCCACTTGGAAGCATTAGGAACCACTTACAACCCTCTACCTCTGGCTCTATTTTTAACACCATTGGTATAGTGGCTAGGGTGCTAGACATGGAATAAGGAGGACCTAGGTCTCAATCCATATCTGGCACTTACTAGCTCTAAGTCCCTGGCCAAATCTCTCATTTCCATGATCTATAAAATGAAGGGATTAACTCATTGCCATTGAACTTTATTTTTTTAACATTTATTAATATTCATTTTTAACATGGTTACATGATTCATGCTTCTACTTTCCCCTTCCCCCCCCCCCCCACTCTCCCACCACCCACGGCCGATGCACATTTCCACTGGTTTTATCATGTGTCATTGATCAAGACCTATTTCCAAATTGTTGATAGTTGCATTGGTGTGGTAGTTTCGAGTCTACATCCCCAATCATGTCCGCCTCAACCCATGTGTTCAAGCAGTTGTTTTTCTTCTGTGTTTCCTCTCCTGCAGTTCTTCCTCTGAATGTGGGTAGCGTTCTTAACCATAAATCCCTCAGAGCTATCCTGTGTCATTGCACTGCTGCTGGTGCAGAAGTCCATTACATTCTATTTTACCTCAGTGTATTGGTCTCTGTGTACAAAGTTCTTCTAGCTCTGCTCCTTTTGCTCTGCATCAGTTCCTGGAGGTCTTTCCAGTTCACCTGGAACTCCTCTAGTTTATTATTCCTTTTAGCACAATAGTATTCCATCACCAGCATATACCACAATTTGTTCAGCCATTCCCCAATTGAAGGGCATACCCTCCTTTTCCAGTTCTTTGCCACCACAAAAAGTGCAGCTATAAATATTTTCTTACAAGTCTGTTTATTTATGATCTCTTTTTCGGGTACAAACCCAACAATGGAATGGCTGGATCAAAGGGCAGGCATTCTTTTATAGCCCTTTGAGCATAGTTCCAAATTGCCATCCAGAATGGTTGGATCAGTTCAGAACTCCACCAGCATATCAGTGTCCCAATTTTGCCACATCCCCTCCAGCATTCATTACTCTCCCCTTCTTGGATAATATAGCTAAGCTTCCCTCTCCAGGTTGATTACACTGAGAGTAAGGTTTAAATATTACCTCTTAATGCTCTCTTCCTCTCCTTCTTATAATAGTATTTGTCCCCTCCCCTTCCCATGCCCTCTTTTTGTGTAATAGAATATTCTATTTTTCTTATTCACTCAAGTTTTTCTTGGTGTCCCCTACTATTCACCCCCTTCTTTCCCACCCCCCCATGTCATCTTAGACCATTTAGTATTCCACCCTCTCCCTATGAATTATTCTTCTGATTACTATAATAGTGAATACTATAATAGTGAATAGAGTTCACTACAGAGAATTATACATAGCATTTCTCCACATAGGAATACAGATAATAATTAGATGTTATTGAAGCCCTTAAAGAGTCAAATTTTAAAAATTATGAGTTTTCTTTCTTTCCCCTCTGTTTCTTATTTACCTTTTCATGTTTCTCTTGATTTTTTTGGTTGGATATCAAACTTTCCATTTAGTCCTGGTCTTTTCTGTGGAAATACTTGGAAATCTTCAATTTTGTTGAATGCCCATACTTTCCCCTGGAAGTATATAGTCAGTTTTGATGGGTAGTTGATCTGTGGTTGAAGGCCCAGCTCTCTTGCCTTTCTGAATATCATATTCCAAACCTTGCGGTCTTTTAGCGTGGAGGCTGCCAGATCCTGTGTGATCCTGATTGGTGCTCCTTGATATTTGAATTGTCTCTTTCTGGCTTCTTTTAAGATTTTTTTCTTTTATTTGAAAGCTCTTGAATTTGGCTATTATATTCCTTGGCGTTGCCCTTTCTGGGTCTAGTGTAGAGGGTGATCTATGGATCCTTTCAATGTCTATATTGCCCTCTTGTTGTAGAACTTCAGGACAATTTTGCTGAATGATTTCTTTTAGTATAGAGTCCAAGTTTCTATTAATTTCTGGTTTTTCTGGAAGACCAATGATTCTCAAATTGTCTCTTCTAGACCGGTTTTCTTGGTCTGTCACTTTCTCATTGAGATATTTCATGTTTCCTTCTATTTTATCAGTCTTTTTACTTTGTTTTATTTGTTTTTGCTGTCTTGAGAGATCATTAGCTTCTAATTGCTCAATTTTAGCCTTTAGGGACTGGTTTTCGTCTACAATCTTTTGGTTTTTGGCTATGATCTTTTGGTTTTCCTTTTCAATCTGGTCATTTCTTGTGTTCAATTTGCTTATCAGTTCATTTGATTGCTGAGCCTCACTTTCCAATTGCAAAATTCTGCATTTTAAACTCTTATTTTCTTGCCAGATCTCTTCCATCTTTCTCATCATCTCAGATTTCAACTCTTCGATAGCTTTTGACCAATTTTCATTATTTTGGGAAGGTTTGGATATGATTACTTGTTTGTTCTCTGTTGTCTGGGTTTTCTCTGTGTAAAAGTTGTCGTGTGTTAGAGTTGTTCTTGATAACCTTTCTCTTCTGGGGTTCCCGATTTTGGCTTGCCATTTTTAGACCTGAGCCTTCTGCACTTTGTCCTCACACTCAGGGTCTGTCTGCGTTCTCTAGGCTCTCGAGGTCTCAGGTCTCGTTGTTCTCGGGGTCGAGCCTCCTGGTCCTCCCAGTCTGTCCCTCTGCCCAAGGCTCCTTCCCCAGTCTCAGGGCACTGCTTCCACAGCTGTGCTGCCGTCTACCCAGGGTTCCCACTTGAGGTACAAGCCTATGCTCGAGATCTTTATCTGCACCTAGGGCAATCCCTTCACCGGTGCCAGCGCTCAGAGTCTGTATTCAAAGTCTCTGTGCGTTTTTTAGTCTCTTGGGGTCCTAAGTCTTGCTGCTCTCAGGAACAAGCCCTAGACCTGCCAATGACTTAATGGGTGCTCCAAACCTGCTTTAACTCTTGTGTGCTTGCCTTGGCCCTGTAGGTGGTGTGGGGGGTAGGGGAGGGGCTTCTTCCTCTCACATTTTAGTGAGAGCTGTTTCACCCCTTTATAGTGTGGAAATGCCCCAATTCCACGTACCTTCAATGCTGCGCCCTGTTGTGTCTCTTTGTTAGTCTGTATTTGTTTTTATGTCCCCTTGAGGAGTCCTGTATGCTTTGGTTAAGAGAGATCAAGCAGGTGCTCCTTACTCTGCCACCATCTTAACCTGTAATATCTGCCATTGGACTTTATGCATTTGCATCTCTAGATTTGCAATCTTAAATGTAGGACCTTGGCTGAATCACTTCATTGTAAACTCTTCAGTAAAAAGAGAGGACTGGTCTATCTGGTCTCTGAGGTCTTTCTTAGCTGTAGGTCTAGGGTCCTGTGGGTTACCTTCGGTAAATCCCTTCTCCTTTTGGGGCTCATTTGGAAAATAAGGGGGTTGCACTAGATTTTAGAGGTTCCTTCCAGTTCCATGTCCAGCATCCTCGAATCCTGTGTTTGTCAGTTCACTGATACACAGCCATTAGGCTTCTAAGTTTCTTCATTTTGAGCCATGTTTTGTAATGTATTCTTTCTTTCCTCTCTCTGCACCCAGCCCTACCTTTTGTGTTGATCAAATAGTTGAGTTTGTTTCAGAAGCATTGCTAACTTCTGAGACACTGATGGTGTTTTTGATGGTGTCCTTGATAGAGAGGCCTCAAGATCCCAGTACACCTCTGGCCATGGAATTCCAAACCGAATGCATATGGATTCCAGCAGAGATGTCCTGTTTATTTTTCTTAGATGATAAATGACTTCGAGATGATTAAAGACTTGTGCTCTTTGGTACTCTGGTGCTTTTAATAAATGTCTCTCAATGCCACTAATTAGGAAAGATGTTATTAATGGCCCCCACTCAGCCTTTCTTTGTGATGAGGCTAAAGGGTAGAACTCTTTTCAAGCTTCCAATGGTCAGGCAAAGGGCTTGGCTTAGATTACCAGTTTCTGGAAGTCATCAGTGAATTACCATTCTGGCTTCCAATTCTGAAAGACGTCAAGTTGAATGCTCCCACATTTGTATTAATTTCGATTCATAAAGTTGCCGAAAACTCCCCTAGGCTCAACCCTGAAGAGCTTTCCAGAGATTACCAAAGCTTTTTCAATGTTGTTGGCAAGGAGAGGAAGACGAAGCCCATTCCTGAGAACTATTCTCAGAAAGTCAATAAGAGGGATTGTAAGGAAGACTGGGTTGGAGGCCTAGGAGAGGAAAGAAATATTTGTGCTCACACCCACCCAAGAAATAAGTTGATGTTTTTCAGACTTAGTGGCTCAGATGTTAAAAGCTGCTGAAGAAACTTTAGACAGATGTAGTCACTAATTAATCACTTGAACTTTGCATGGCGACTCTGGCACTGCTGCTAATCTTATGACAACTGGCTGTTTCCATAGCAAAGGTTTTGTTTTTCAAGATTCCTGTCTTCTTTTCTCTCTTCATTTAAAAATTCATAGAATGCCTGGGCTAGAAGCTACCTTAGAGATCATTTAGGCCACCCTTCTCATTTTACAGATGGGGAAGCAAAGTTGGAGAGAAGTGATTTGCCTTAAGTGGATCTGAGATAGCTCATAAACATTGAAGCTGACGTACATATTGACTATTATTGTCACCTACTCTAAAATAAATCATATAATAATAGGGGACATTTATGAAGTGTTTTAAAGTTTGCAAAGCAGTTGTCATACATTATCTCATTTGAGCCCCAAAACAATGCAGGGAATTAGGTGTGAGAGTTTTTTGTTTTTGATAGAGATTGGGGATGGGCATGGGTGGGAGGAGATCTGTGATTTTATTGTTTTGAGAAATTCCTGACCAGAGAGAGCTCCTTATATCATAGGAACTAACAGCTGTACTGCAATTTATGATCTTAGAATTTTGCTTAGAGTTCCAAGAGGTTAATTTGGCTTGGGTCACAATACATCTAGGTCATTATTAGTGTGAGTAATGAGTGCCCTGAAGCTGTCACATTATTTGAATTAATACCACATATTTATATTGAGCTAGAACCAATTGCCATATTTTACATAATTATAACTTTGAATTTGAATACATACTACTTGACTGATTCATTATTTGCACTTATCAGGACCTTGCCCTGTATATCATCAGCAGAACTTGAACCCCATTATTCTTTTTTTTAAAACCCTTAACTTCTGTGTATTGGTTCCTAGGTGGAAGAATGGTAAAGGTGGGCAATGGGGGTCAAGTGATTTGCCCAGGATCACACAGCTGGGAAGTGTCTGAGGCTGTATTTGAACCTAGGACCTCCCGTCTCTAGGCCTGACTCTCAATCCACTGGGCTACCCAGTTACCCCCTTATTATTCTTGACTCAAGTGTCATCTCTCTGTCTGCTAGGCCATGCTGTCTTTTACTACAGGTATTACCATCTCCATGTTACAGATGATGGCTCTGACACTTGAGGAGGTTGTGACTTACTCATAATCATACAGCTAGAAAATGCTATGGGCAGGATTTGAACTGAGGTCTTTCTGACCCTAGTTTGGTGTGCTTTGCACTCTAGAATATTGGCTCTCTTAAACCAAGTGAGACTAGAGAGATCCTGAAGTTATGTCTCCAAATGAGTGAAGGGCTCCTCCCACCCTCTCTCCAAGCATTCATTCCTGGCCTTCTCCTTGAAGGCCTTAGGATTCCTGACATTGAGGAATGACTGCCTGAGGAATTGATTCAACTTTGTTGGCAAATGAACTTACTCATCATAAATTAACAAATAGCATTTGGGAAGCTAAATTCTTCTGCAGTTTCTGCTCTCTTTGACCTCAAGTCTGCAACTATATCGCAGGGTTTAAGGGATGTTACTTGAAGTGGTTTTAATATGTCAATATGCAGCCTATTTGAAATAGAAATAGTTTTGTGTAAATCAGGAGCAGTTGAGAATGAAACTCTTACAGTGGTGAGAGATTGAACTCTTCCATGAGAATGTTTTCCCCCCTCATTTTCTAACTGAATGTCATGTTAGCAGATTTAGCCATTTGGAGGTTTCTTTTACTGCCATTCTTTTGGGGAAGGTAAGATCATTTGTGCCAGCCTTCTAGTTGTCCTTAATGGTTCTTTGTCAACTTGGAAGGAAGTCTCCAGTGGAGTATTTCAAGGATCTATGCTTTGCCTTGTGTTGTTGAATATTTTCATTGGTGAAATGGAATGGATGATGACATGGTCATCACATTGGTAGATGATACATAGCCTGGTGGAATAGCTCATGCACTGAATGCAGAGACAGGCTTGATAGCTTAACACAATAAACTACATTTAATAAGATGTAATTTAATAGGGTTAAATGCACAGTCTTACATGTGGGGTCAAAAATGGTCATCTTTGCTCTGTGCCTCAAGTTTAAAAGTCCAGTTGCTTTTCTTTGACTCTTCTTTCCCACACAGCCCCAATAGCCATTCAATTGGCAAGCCTAGTTTATTTTCAGTTTTTGACATCTATCCTTCCATATTCTTTTCTCCATTCAGATAGCTGCCAGCTTTGCTGAGTCCCTCATCACCTTTCACCTGTTCTATGGTATTAGCCTCCTAATTGGACTCCCACCCTCCAGGATCTGTTCTCTTTGATACCTATAGCTTCCAGATTAATATCTGAAATATTCTGAAAGCTGAAGTTTAACTCTGATTCCCCTACTCAAGAAGTTTTATTGGCCTGTAAGATTAAATACAAGTTCCTTTGTTTGACATTAAAAACACTTTACATTCTGACTCCCACTGATTATTCTAGACTTTTTTCATGCTATTCTCTATCACATAACCTGTTCTGGCCCAGTTGGCTTATTTGTCTCATCTCAAACTCAGCCTTTCTTCTCTTACATCTGTGTTTAGGAACAGGATGTCATCACTCATGTATAGATTACTTTTCATCCTTGCCTCTGCTCCTTGGAATCCCTAGCAAGACCTTTCCTTAGTTGTTAGACATTCCTCCATCAAATTAGCATTGATTTTCTTATGTATTTGATATTTACTTATCTATGATCATGCTATTTTTTTCTCCAAAAGAATATGAGCTTCTTAAGGTCAAGGCCATTACTTTATTGTCTTTGTAGCCTCATTGCTTAGTATGATGACTGATGCACAGGGGACATTTAGGAAATTCTTGTTCAATTGGATTTACAGTTATGGATTGAATGAGCATGGCCCCTGATACCCTTCAACTGTGAAGTGCTATGTTTCCTTTTAAGACAGAGCAGAAGGTGAAAGGGATGTTGTTTTAGACATTTCTAGGAATAAATGGAGCTTCTGAAAGGTGGGGCTGAATGGGAGTTTTCTAAATGATTCATTTCCATGGCTAGTCCTCAAGATTGTTAGCTCAGCAAAGAACAATGTTTCAGTCCTTTCCACAGTCCACCTGCCATCTTTTCAGATTCTCTATACCAACAAGTCTTTGTACTGTATCAATATCTCCATACTCAAAAGAAGCTGGGTCACTTACTATTGGTTAATCATATTTATTGTTAATGACTCTACCCTTCTCCCAAAGCATTTTGAGCATCTGGATCAAGGCAGTACTTTGGATCGTTCCAATCTGATCCACACCATTTCTCTTGGCATGTCATAAGAGAACTGTAAAAATTGGTAACAAGAAATCTTGAGAACATTTAGGCCCATTTTAGGGGAAGTTTATAGTATTTTCAAATAAGCATTGATTAAATGATTGCCATTTGCTGAGAGGCCACTTATAAAATTGGGGAAGGGTGGGGGATGGACGGTTTCTCTGCTAAGCCAGGGATGCTCATTAATGAACCAAGAGGGCTAGAGAACTCATGAAGGGGGAGCCTTTCAGATTAGTGTACCCATTATCATAAAATTGGTAGGTCAGTGGGCATTGTAATCACATATTTATAATGGCAGCTGGTTCTAATGTTGTGTGGAAATAGTTGAACTATGGTTATATGTTCTTTGAATAAGATGCCACTTGCTAAGAGCCTTAAAAATGAATTGCAAATTCCCTCCTGCAGACCAAGTTGCTCCAAAGAATGCATAGAGATGATTGCTTTCAAATAAGTTTTGTAGAGTATCTTGCCACGAATTCTTTTTATCCAATGGCTTGTAGAACATATATATCGCTTGACATTTCATCCTATACAGTTTGTCCCTGTTCCCTCTATGGAAACTTTGTCTAGTTTCCCTGTTGGTAATAATAATTTTTAATATTTGCCAATACCTTCTTTTCTTCTTGGGATATAAATTGATTTAACTTGTTGTGTCCTTTAAAGAAAAGAATTTTTTCTCCTCCCCCCCTTCTCTTAAATATGTTATGTTGATTCTCTTGTTCTGGGTATGGGCAGCAAACTCTCTGTTTAAGTCCGTTTTTTTCTTGATGAATGTTTGGAAGTCCTCAATTTTATTGAATAACCATACTTTCTTCACTTCCTTGAAAGAAGCTGTCAATTGTCATTTCTTTTCTCTTTTTCTGTTGCTTACTCATGTTTTTCCCTTCATTGTTTTGCTAGTTTGAGCAGATGTATTTAATGATCTTTGATGAAAGATTTTCCCCCAGGGGCAAAGGAGGTTTGTAGTTACTTTCTCTGCCCTGCAGAGACTCCTTGTCTGTCCAGTTGTTGGGATTAATTCTGTATTCATTGGATTAATCTGCCCTGAGGCTAAAACCTCGAGGGGAGGGAAAAACAAACCAACCCCCCCCCCAAAACTTGGGGAGACAAAAAGGAGTGCTTTCGCTGAACTGAGCTCTCCAGCAGTGGAGTCCCCCTGCCCTCTCAGCTTTGTTTGATCTGGTTTTCTTTCCTCTTGAAGACCTGCTTTCTCTATCTCAGTGTGAGGAAGCCAAGCTGTCTGTGGTCTGGGGTTTGGCTCTCTCTAAGCTGCCATCATCTGAACGTTTTTGCTGTGTTTATCTAGTTTTCTCCTTCAGTCACTTCTCCAGTGCTTGTGTTTCACTCCCCGAGTCCAATGCCAGCAAGGCCCTCTCTCTGGACCAGTGCGCCCACCAGCCTCTGGAGATTCTGCACAGCACGTGGGGGAGGTGTCCCGGGATGCTGGGATTCTCCTTCTACGCCCTCAGTTCAAGAATTGAAGCTGTTTTCTTGACTTACCTCTTTAGTTATGCTGCAGTAGGGTTCCCCCTGCTCTGTCCCATTGTTAGATTTGATCCTCTTTCTTCTCAAAGCTCATTGTTTGTGTTCTATCTCAGTGTGTAAGGGTGTGGAGGTTTTAAGATTTCCTCCATTTAAGCCTACATATTCCCGGAAGCCTGGAAGAGATAGGGAAGGTAACTACCTCCTAATAAAAGACAGTATAAACAATGAAGAAATATCATGACTAAATATGTATGCACCAAACAGTATAGCTTCCAAGTTTCTAAAGGAGAAGCTAGTGGAGCTCAAGGAGGAAATAGATAGCAAAACCATACTAGTGGGGGACCTCAACCTTCCCGTATCAGATCTAGATAAACAAAAAAATAAATAAGAAAGAGATAAGACAGGTGAATGAAACCCTAGAAAAATTAGAGTTAATAGATATATGGAGAAAAAAAAATAGGGACAAAAAGGAATACACCTTCTTTTCAGCAGCACATGGAACATTCACAAAGAGAGACCATGTTATAGGGCATAGAAACATGGCAAACAAATACAAAAAAGCAGAAATAATAAATGTAACCTTATCAGATCATAATGCAATAAAAATAGTTATTAGTAAGAATACATGGAGAGGCAAACCAAAAACTAATTGGAAATTAAATAATATGATTCTCCAAAACCAGCTAGTTAAAGAAGAAATCACAGAAACAATTAATAATTTCATTGAAGACAATGACAATGATAAGACATCTTACCCAAACCTATGGGATGCAGCCAAAGGATATTTAAGGGGAAAATTTATATCACTGAGTGCATATATTAACAAATTAGGGAGGGCAGAGATTAATGAATTGGGCATGCAACTTAAAAAAAAAACTAGAAAATGAACAAATTAAAAATCCTCAGATGAAAACTAAATTAGAAATACAAAAAATCAAAGGAGAATTTAATAAAATCGAAAGTAAAAGAACTATTGAATTAATAAATAAGACTAGAAGGTGGTATTTTGAAAAAACAGATAAAATAGACAAAGTACTGGTCAATCTAATAAAAAAAGGAAAGAAGAAAGCCAAATGACAGTATCAGAGATGAAAAGGGAGACCTCACCTAATGAAGAGGAAATTAAGGCAATCATTAAAAACTATTTTGCCCAATTATATGGCAATAAATTTAGCAATCTAGGTGATATGGATGAATATTTGCAAAAATATAAATTGCCTAGATTAACAGCAGAAGAAATAGAATACCTAAATAATCCAATATCAGAAAAAAGAAATTGAACAAACCATCTAAGAACTCCCTAAGAAAAAATCCCCAGAACCTGATGGATTCACAAGTGAATTCTATCAAACATTCAAAGAACAATTAATCCCAATACCATACAAATTATTTGATATAATAAGCAAAGAAGGAGTCTTACCAAATTCCTTTCATGACACAAAAATGCTATTGATTCCAAAGCCAGGTAGATCAAAAATAGAGAAAGAAAACTACAGACCAATCTCCTTAATGAACATAGATGCAAAAATCTTAAATAGAATACTAGCAAAAACTCCAGCAAGTGATAAGAGGGTTATCCATCATTATCAGGTGGGATTTATACCAGGAATCCAGGGATGGTTCAACATTAGGAAAACCATCCACATAATTGACCATAACAACAAGCAAACCAACAAAAACCACATGATTATATCAATAGATGCTAAAAAGGCCTTTGACAAAATACAACACCCATTCCTACTGAAAACACTAGAAAGTATAGGAATAGAACATCCTTTCCTAAAAATAATAAACATTATATATCTTAAGCCATCAACAAGTATCATATGCAATGGGGATAAATTAGAAGCCTTTCCAATAAGATCAGGAGTGAAACAAGTTTGGCCACTATCACCTCTATTATTTAACACTGTACTAGAAACACTACCAGTAGCAATTAGAGAAGAAAAAGAAATTGAAGGTATCAAAATAGGCAATGAGGAGACTAAGCTATCACTCTTTGCAGATGATATGATTGTCTACTTAAAAAATCCTAGAGAATCAACTAAGAAACTAGTAGAAATAATCAACTTTATCAAAGTTGCAGGGTACAAAATAAATGCACATAAATCATCAGCATTTCTATATATTTCCTACATATTAGAGCAGCAAGAGGTAGAAAGAGAAACACCATTTAAAATCGCCCTAGACAATATAAAATACTTAGGAATCTATCTACAAAAACAAACACAGCAATTATAAGAAAACAACTTCAAAACACTTTCCAAACAATTAAAACTAGATGTAAACAATTGGAAAGCCATTAATTGCTCATGGGTAGGAGGAGGGAACATAATAAAAATGACCATTCTACCCAAATTAATTTACCTATTTAGCGCCATACCTATCAAATTACAAAAAAAACTTTTTCACTGAATTAGGAAAAACTATAACAAATTTCATTTGGAATAACAAAAGATCAAGAATATCAAAGGAAATAATGAAAAAAATGTGAAGGAAGGGGGCCTAGCAGTACCAGATATTAAACTATACTATAAAGCAGCAGTCATCAAAACAATATGGTACTGGCTAAGAGATAGAGAGGAGGATCAATGGAATAGACTGGGGATAAATGACATCAGCAAGACAGTGTATGATAAACCCAAAGAGCCCAACTTTTGGGACATGAATCCACTATTTGACAAAAACTGCTGGGAAATTTGGAAAACAATATGGGAGAGATTAGGTCTAGATCAACATCTCACACCCTACACCAAGATAAATTCAGAATGGGTGAATGACTTGAATATAAAGAGGGAAACTATGAATAAGTTAAGTCAACACAGAGTAGTATACCTGTCAGATCTCTGGGAAAGGAAAGATTTTAAAACCAAGCAAGAGTTAGAGAAAATTACAAAATGTGAAATAAATTATTTTGATTATATAAAACTAAAAAGCTTTTGTCCAAACCAAAACAATGTAGCCAAGATCAGAAGGGAAACAACAAATTGGGGGAAAAATCTTTATAACAAAAAACTCTGACAGGGGTCTAATAACTCAAATATACAAGGAGTTAAATCAATTGTATAAAAATCAAGCCATTCTCCAATTGATAAATGTCCAAGAGACATGAATAGGCAATTTTCAGATAAAGAAATCAAAAGTATCAATAAGCACATGAGAAAGTGTTCTAAATCTCTAATAATTAGAGAAATGCAAATCAAAACAACTCTGAGGTACCACCTCATACCTAGCAGAGTGGCTAAAATGAAAGAAGGGGAGAGTAATGAATGTTGGAGGGGATGTGGCCAAATTGGAACATTAATGCACTTCTGGTGGAGTTGTGAACTGACCCAACCATTCTGGCTGGCAATTTGGAACTATGCTCAGAGGGCTATAAAACAATGCCTGGCCTTTGATCCAGCTGTACCATTGTTGTGTTTGTACCCCAAAGAGATCATAGATAAACAGACTTGCACGAAAATATTTATAGCTGCACTTTTTGTGGTGTCAAAAACCTGGAAAATGAGGGTATATCCTTCAACTGGGGAATGGCTCAACAAATTGTGGTATATGCTGGTGATGGAATACTATTGCACTCAAAGGAATAATAAACGAGGAGTTCCAGGTGAACTGGAAAGTCCTCCAGGAACTGATGCAGAGCAAAAGGAGCAGAGCCAGAAGAACTTTGTACACAGAGACCAATACACTGAGGTAAAATAGAATGTAATGGACTTCTGTACTAGCAGCAGTGCAGTGACCCAGGATCATTCTGAGTGATTTATGGTAAAGAACGCTACCCACATTCAGAGGAAGAACTGCAGGAGAGGAAACACAGAAGAAAAGCAGCTGCATGAACACATGGGTTGAGGCAGACATGATTGGGGATTTTGATTTGAAATTACCACACCAATGCAATGATCAACAATTTGTAAATAGGTCTTGATCAAGGACACATGTTAAAACCAGTGGAAATGCATATCGGCCAGGGGTGGGGGGAGGGTGAGGGGTGAAGGAGAAAGTAGGAGCATGAATCATGTAACCATGTTAACTTTTCTAAAAAATGAATATTAATAAATGTTAAAAAAAGAAAGAAGCATTCATGCTGGAAAGCAATTAGGAAAAAAACAAAATCTAGATCTGCATCCCTGTACCTTGTCTGTGATCCAGATTTGCAATTTCATCACCACCTACAAGCAGACAGCCTTCACTCACAGCCACTTAAAGACCTAGAGAATTGCCTGAGTGATGCCCAAAGGGGTTAATGGACTAATGGACTTGTTCACAATCACACAGCAAATATCAGTGAGAGAAACTAAACCCAAGACATCTTGTCTCTGAGATTATCCACCTGTCTACTAAACATCCATGCCTCTCCAGTTACACCTTAGAATAATATAAATTACAAATGGGTAAACTAGGTGGCACAATATAGAGTTCTGGACCTTAAGTCAGGAAGACTGATCTTCCTGAATTCAAATCTGGCCTCAGAACCCTACTAGCTATGCAACAAGTCACTTCACCCTATTTGCCTCAGTTTCCTCATTCAGAAAATGAGTTGCAGAAGGAAATGGCAAACCACAGTATCTTTGTCATGAAAACCCCAAATGAGGTCATAAAGATTCAGACAAGACTTAAAAAATAACCGAAGAACAATTGTTTTTGATATAAAAGTAACACTATAAAAATTGAGTAAAGTTTTATAATTCACAATTATGCCCGTGAAAAATAACTCTAGCCAGAAATGGGATGGAATACATTTTAAAAATACAAAATAGACAACAAAATAACAATAGCAACCTAGATCTAGAGTTTGAAGCGACCTTAGAGCCCGGTGGGTTCAACACCTTCGTTTTGTAAAAGAGATCAGGGAGGGGAAGAGATTTGTCCAGCATCATAGTCTGTCAGTAAATACTTACTAAAAATTCCTAACACCACAGTAAGCTCTGGAGATAGGAAGAAAGTCTCTGCCCTCAAGGAGCTGACAATCTAAAGGAGGAGAGAATATGCAAACAACCATGAACAAATCAATGAGACAGTTGATAGAGGGAGGGCACTGGAATTAAGGGGGATTAAGAAAGCCTTCCTGTAGAAGGCAGGACTTTAGCTGGCACCTAAATTAAAGAGAGTCAGTGAATCTGGGAAGTGGATATGAATATGGAGAGCATGCATGAGGGTAAGCCCAGAGCTAGGAGATGTAGGTCTTGTGTGAAGAGCATCCAGGAGGGAATACAGTGTGACTGGATTGAAGAGTCAGATGTAGACAGGGTGGGGGGATGTGTGAGAAGACTGGAGAGATGGAGAACTAGGTTATGAAGGCTTTGACAGCCAAACCAAAGATTCTATATTTGGTCCTGGAGGAAAGAGGAAGCCATTAGAATTAATTTGAGTCTGAAGTGATATGATCTACCATGTGTTTTAGGAAGATCACTTGGAAAACTAAGTGAAGAGTTGCCTGAAATGGGGAAAAATCCTAAATCAAGAGCTAAAAGAGAACTCAAACATCATCAAATTGAACCTCTTCATTTTACAGAGGAAGAAACTGAGGTCCTGGGGGCTGAAGCCATTTGTCTAAGGTCACCAAGGTAGTAAGTTTCAGAGGCATGATGGGAATCCAGGTCATCTGGCTGCAGAGGACTGTATTCTTCTTACATTATGCTATCTCCCAGGCATGATTATATATGGAGAGGGTATGATCAGGAGCATCATGATTATCACTTTCGAATGAGGTTCTAGAAGCCCCATTGAGATAATCTTCATTAATGTGGTGTGAATGAGTAGCCTCAACAGCTTTATGGTGTCAAATAATAAGAACCACCTCTTCCTTTGATGATATCTCCTTATGAAATGTATGGGCATGCTAGTCAGGAAAATCTCACAGAGTCAGATGGGTAAGTCAGGGGCTACATGCCTGACACCAGTACCTCTAAAAGAGAAGCAGATATATCTTCAACCATCAAAAAAAAGAACTAGAACTGAGTGGAATTGAGCACAACCATTGAAAATTTTGGAGGAAGATGAAGCATAATTGGGTAGCCCCCTAAGGGTCACCTGAACACCTTAGAATTCTTTGAAATTTGTATTTTTACAATTAGTAGGGTTTGGGAGCATTTTTCATGTGCTTATGGATAGCTTGGATAACTTCCTTTGAAGACTGTCTGCTCATCCTTTCAGCATTTATTTGGAGAATATTTCTTGAGGTTACTGAAAGCAAAAGAGCCACAAATACAAACTTATTCACAGCCATGTTGTCTATAAAAAAAGCTGCAAATAAAAATATGTGCCCTATAACTGCAGGATATGGAGGCAATGGAATAATGAATTAAAATACTCTTTAGAAACACCATAGACTTGCATACGAAGCTGTAATTTTATGGAGCACCCAACTAAGATTTTTAAAAAAAAATTTATATTTAAATTTTTTTATTTTCATTTAACTATTTTTAATTAATATTTTATTTTGAGAAAAATTTTCCATAGTTACATAATTCATGTTTTTACTTTACCCTTCACCATATGAACCCCACCAGCCCCCCATAGCCAACTTGCATTTCCACTGGTTTTAACATGTGTCCTTGATCAAGACCTATTTCCGAATTGTTGATAGTTGCATTGGTGTGGTCCTTTCGGGTCTACATCCCCAATCATGTCCTCATTAACCCAAGTGTTCAAAAGGTTGTTTTTCTTCTGTGTTTCTCCTCCTGTAGTTCTTCCTCTGAATGTGGGTAGCATTCTTTTCCATAAATCACTCAGAATTGTCCTGCGTCATTGCACTGCTGTTAGTACAGAAGTCCATTACATTCTATTTTACCACAATGTATCAGTCTCTGTGTACAAAGTTCTTCTGGCTCTGCTCCTTTCGCTCTGCATCAATTCCTGGAGGTCTTTACAGTTCACATGGAATTCCTCCAGTTTATTATTCCTTAGAGCACAATAGTATTCGATCACCAGCATATACCACAGTTTGTTCAACCATTCCCCAATTGAAGGGCATACCCTTGCTTTCCAGTTTTTTGCCACCGCAAAGAGTGCAGCTATAAATATTTTTGTACAAGTCTGTTTATCTATGCTCTCGTTGGGGTACAAACCCAGCAATGGTATGGCTGGATCAAAGGGCAGGCATTCTTTTATCACTCTTTGGGCATAGTTCCAAATTGCCATCCAGAATGATTGGATCAGTTCACAACTCCACCAGGAATGCATTAATGTCCCAATTTTGCCACATCCCCACTTCATTACTCTCCCCTGCTATCATTTTAGCTAATCTACTAGGTGTGAGGTGGTACCTCAGAGTTGTTTTCATTTGCATTTCTCTAATTATTAGAGATTTAGAACACTTTCTCATGTGCTTATTGATAGTTTTGATTTCTTTATCTGAAAATTGCATATTCATGTCCCTTGCCCATTTATCAACTGGGGAATGGCTTGATATTTTTATACAATTGATTTAACTCCTTGTATATCTGAGTAATTAGACCCCTGTCAGAGTTTTTTGTTATAAAGATTTTTTTCCAGTTTGTTATTTCCCTACTGATTTTGGTTGCATTGTTTTTGTTTGTACAAAAACTTTTTAATTTAATATAATCAAAATTATTTTTTTTACATTTTATAATTTTTTCTAACTCTTGCTTGATTTAAAATCTTTCCTTTCCCAGAGATCTGACAGGTATACTATTCTGTGTTCACTTAACTTATTTACAGTTTCCTTCTTTATATTCAAGTCATTCACCCATTCTGAATTTATCTTGGTGTAGGGTGTGAGATGTTGATCTAAACCTAATCTCTCTCATATGGTTTTCCAATTTCCCCAGCAGTTTTTGTCAAATAGTGGATTTTTTGTTCCAAGAGTTAGGCTCTTTGGGTTTCTCATACACCATTTTGCTGACATCACTTACCCCAAGTCTATTCCACTGATCCTCCCTTCTATCTCTTAGCCAGTACCATATTGTTTTGATGACTGTTGCTTTATAGTATAGCTTAATATCTGGTACTGCTAAGCCACCTTCCTTCACATTTTTTTTCATTATTTCCCTTGCTATTCTTGATCTTTTGTTCTTCCAAATAAACTTTGTTATAGTTTTTTCTAATTTAGTAAAAAAAGTTTTTTGGTAGTTTGATAGGTATGGTATTAAATAAGTAAATTAATTTGTGTAGAATGGTCATTTTTATTATGTTAGCTCATCCTACCCATGAGCACTCAATGTTTTTTCCAATTGTTTAGATCTAGTTTTAATTGTTTGGAAAGTGTTTTATAGTTATGTTCCTATAATTCCTGTATTTGTTTTGGTAGATGGATTCCTAAGTATTTTATATTGTCTAGGGTGATTTTAAATGGTGATTCTCTTGCTGCTGTGATGTGTTGGAAATATGTAGAAATGCCGATGATGTATGTACATTTATTTTATATCCTGCCACTTTGCTAAAGTTGTTGATTATTTCTACTAGCTTCTTAGTTGATTCGCTAGGATTTTTTAAGTAGACCATCATATCATCTGCAAAGAATGATAGCTCTATACTATCTATTCTATACTATATATAGAATTCTATGCTATAGTATAGAAAAGGGAGGTTTCCCTTTTCATCTTTGATACTGTCAATTTGGTTTTCTTCTTTCCTTTTTTTATTAGATTGATCAGTACTTTGTATCCCACAGAGTTTGGTAGGATGTCTCATCTTTGTCATTCTCTTCAATGAAATTGTTGATCTTTTCTATGATTTCTTCTTTGACTAGCTGGTTTTGGAGGATCATATTATTTCATTTCCAATTAGTTTTTGATTTTCCTCTTCTTTACTAATGTTAATTCCCTTAGGTTTTTTTTTCTTGTCTTATTAGTCCTGCAGTGAGGCTGTGTGTTTAGTTTATATGGTGATGAATCAGGAAGACCTGGGGTCATCAGCCCTTGAAACTGTCTTGTTGTGTTGATCTTAGGTTAAGTTCCTAAATCTTTCAGAGTTCAAGGCATCTCTCTAAGAATGCAGTGAGATTCCACATGAGTCAAAAATTCTACTATTAGTGGCAAATGAGAAGAGAGATGATGGATAGACTTATTTCATCTATGATCATATTAGGAAAGCTTCCAGTATTTCTGTTATAAATAATGCAAACTCTTGATTTATGATAGATGCTTTTGGTCATTTAAGAAGAGATACTGTGATTTCTAGCTTTTTTTTTTAACCATGAATGAATTTTGTATTTTTAAATACCTTTTCTGTCTAATGATATCATATGATCAGTATTTTTGTTAATGATTTGATGTTTATACTTTTTCTAATATTCAATCCTAGAATTAATGACTATAAAGCAAGATGCATTATAGTGAATATAATTTTTAACATTTATTAATATTCATTTTTAACATGGTTACATGATTCATGCTCCTACTTTCCTCTTCACCCCCCGCACTCCCCCCACCCATGGCCGATGCGCATTTCCACTAGTTTTGTCATGTGTCCTTGATCAAGACCAATTTCCAAATTGTTGGTAGTTGCATTGGTGTGGTAGTTTCGAGTCCACACCCTCAATCATGTCCACCCCGACCCATGCGTTCAAGCAGTTGTTTTTCTTATATGTTTCCTCTCCTGCAGTCCTTCCTCTGAATGTGGGTAGCATTCTTTACCATAAATCCCTCAGAATTGTCCT
>NC_058136.1:4138515-4207475 GCF_016433145.1 Gracilinanus agilis | reverse complement strand
GCTCTCAGGAACAGGCCCCGGAGCTGCCAATGACTCGATGGGTGCCCCAAACTTGCTCTATTTCTTTTTAGCTGGCTTCAGCGCTATAGGTGTTGTGTGTGGAGGGGGTGGGGGTGGAGTGGTTGCTCAGCCCGCGATTTAGTGAGAGCTGTTTCACCCCTTTATAGCATGGAAATGCCTTGATTCCATGTACCTTCCACGCTGTGCCCTGTTGTGGGGTTCCTCCGTTCGTCTGGACTTGTTTTTATGTCCCCTTGACAAGTTTTGTGTGTTTTGGTCAGGAGAGGGTAAGAGCTACTCTGCTGCCATCTTAACCTGGAACCCGTGAATATATTTTTTATCCTGTAACCTCTTTGCTAATTTCATTAAATAATTTTGCATCAGTTATTTGTTAGTAAGAGGGAGCTATAATTTTCTGTTTCTCCTTTATCTCTTTCAGATTTGGGTATCAGAACTGTATTTCTTAGAGAGTTTGATAAGATACCTTTTTTTCTGTGTTTGTGAATAGTTTACATATTTCCTTTTTCCCCAGTGTTAATATTATCAATTGATGTTCTAGGCTTTTTAGTTGCATTTTCTATTCATTGGTCTTTTCTTTTTGTTAGTGAATATTCAGAGGTATAAATTGTCCCTAAGGATTTCTTTAGTGTGTGCCATAAATTTTGATGTGTTGTCTTCTTATCCTCATTTTCTTTAATGTAACTTATTTCTATTATTTATTCGTTAATTTGTTCTTTTTTAGAATTATATTACACTCCATTTAAATGTACTTTTTCATTTTATTGATCATAATTTCATTTAATTCAATCTAGAAATGTTTAATATTTATATTTCTGTATTTATGACTATATCCTAGCATATGATCATTTTTGGGAAATTACCATGAATTGGTAGGTGTACTCCATAGGGTTTCTATTCAATAATCACCAAGTGTTTATAAATAATACTTAACTGTTCTAAAATTATATCAAGGTATACAATACCACTCTTAATTATCTTTTGTATGAAACTTGACTCAAATCTGAAAAGTGTATTGTAGTTAACTACAGTTATTTTCTTAATATGTAGGGTGATGACATTTTTAGGGTTCATTAAATCTGGGCAGTCTTCTTTGTTGATCCTATCAATCTTTATCTTGCCATACCTTTCCCAGTATTTCTGATCTCATTTATAATTTTCTGAAATATGTTATTCAAATTTTTGTTTTCATCATATTTTTCAATTATTTCTCTGAGCTCTATTTTCCAGTTCAGCTGTCTTTGATCATACCTTACATGTTCCCCTAATTTTGCTGTGTTTTTAAAGTCCTTATTGTTCCATATCATTTTAAAATCATTCATTTTGAGTTAAAGAAATTCTATTTGTGTTTCTTTATGTTCCATAAATTGTTTCATTTGGCTTTCCCAACATTCTGGCTATTCTTATCACAATTCTTTTATATTTTTGAGGTTCTAGTTGACATTATTGTAGAATCATTCTCTTATTTTTTTAAGCCCTTAACTTCTGTGTATTGGCTCATAGGTAGAAGAGTGGTAAAGGTGGGCAATAGGGGTCAACTGACTTGCCCAGGGTCACACAGCTGGGAAGTATCTGAGACTGGCTTTGAACCTAGGACCTCCCATCTCTAGGCATGACTCTCAATCCATTGAGCTACCCAGCTGCCCTGTCATTCTCTTATTTTGAACATTTTCCCATCAGTTCTTTTATGCCATCGTCTTATTTTGTTGCAACAGAACTTTTCCTTCCCATTCTCCTCTTGCCCCTTACTCCTTTTTCTCCTACCCTTTCTTTCCTTGTCCCCTTCCCCATACCCCTTTACCTTCTTCTTATCTCGTCTTCCTCCATTCCCACCTACCCTCCTCTTTTTTCCCTTCTGTCCTTTAACCTTTCTACTTCTCCCTTCCTTATTCCTCTTCCCTGCTCCCATTTCTGTCTTTCTCTTTGCTTTGGTTTTCTTTTGACTCCTTTCTTGAGTCTCAACTGGTTTTTCTTAAAGGAAAAAGGGGGGTTCCCCTATGAGGGCTTCCCTCTCTTTCTACTCCTCTTATTATTCATTTAGTGTATGTGTTATATTGACTTCTATTTTGAGGTGATAAAATGGAGATGGGCTTAGTCATAACTTGGCAGTTAGCCAGATTTCTGGAATTATAGCTCACTACTTTGGAGGTAGTTTTTTTTTCCATTTTCATTTCCAACATTGATATTATCTGGGTTCATTTAAACATTTTCTATCTGTATTAGCCCAGTTTAGTGTTTATAATCTTCATAAATACTTTGCAATATAATAATAATAATATACATTTAAAGTAACTGTTATTATAAATTTAATAACCATCAATGAAAACCTTTAGAGAAACAAAATATAGAATAAAATCGATCCCCAACATGTTGGACAGTGCTTTATATCGGAAGTTCATAGACCTACTTGACAGTCTGGTGAAACCTATATATGCCTTCTCTCATGAATGCTTTTAAACAATTGAAAGAAAGAGATTAGTGAAAAGAAAGATGTATTTTTCCCCATCCAAGTTAATGAATCCTCTGAAATCTTAAGAGGTTTGGAGACCTCAGGGTGAGAACCCTTGCTTTGGAGTTTATTAAAAAATTTCATATACATTATCTCATTTGATCATTACAAAAATTCTCTTAGATTCAGGTGTTATTTTCATTTTACTGATGAGGAAACTGAGGCTCAGAGAAAAGTAGTGACTTGCCCATGATCACATATCCATTAAAAGGTATATTAGTGATTCACACACATCTCCTTTAAGAGATCTTATTATAGTACCTAACATAATCTGAAATTCTTGAAAATGTTTTGGAGGAGTCATCTATAGCCCAGGGATAACTTTTAGGGGAGAATTTAGAGTAGATTCAGAGTCCAAGAGCTAGAGGGAGCTTCAGGAGCCATTTAGTCCAAGTCATGTCTGAAAAGGTATTTCTTGCTTCTTCAGCTTTCCTGACAAATAGTTATACAGTCTTTGCTTGAAGTCCTTTGGAGAGTGGGGCAATATGTGTGACCACTTCCTCTAGAGGCATCTCATTCTCCTTTTGGACAGTTCAGACAGCACTCATTATTAGGAAATTCTGCTGAACCTGTCTGTCTAAATCCAAGGACTGTCCCCCACTCCCAGCATCACACTTAGTCATGCTCTCTGGGGCCAGGTAGACAACATCTCCTGGCAAAAGCTGTAAAATGAAATATTTAGGATACTTCCAATAAAATCCTAAACTCTGAAAATGCAAACACTTATTTTAAATAGGAAAGGGTTATGCTTCTCTCACTGAAATATCTGGCTGATGGGCCCTTCTTTCTCCCTTTCCCCATTGGGACCACTCTACTGATATTTAACATTTTGATTATTCAGTTTTAAGGATTATGAAAATGTTTTTCCCCATCTCTTGGGAGTTGGTCAAGATGGCCATTTATGCTGTGATTATTGGCTTGCATCTGGTGTTTTTCTCCTATGGAGGGAACATGAGAGAACCATCTGTGTTGGGTTAGAAATGAATATAGGGTTAGGAAAGGATTTTGGGTGCTGCATAGCCACTAAGGCAAAGATAAACAGCATGTATTGGGTGTGTTCAATAACAACCATAGGTAGATTAATTTGTAAAGATGGGAGTAGTGACACAGGGGCTTAGGCTTCTCTCAAAGTGATTAGAAAAGTCTTCCATAGCAAGCTTTTACTTCAAAACCACATAAGTTCAGAGAGAATGTTAAGATATTCCCCCACCTGTAACTATTTCACATGCAATAAAGTAATGATCTCATTAGACAGGAAACTCTTTGAAGGAAATAGAATAGGAGCTTTGTCAACAGAGAAGGAGGTAGATGTGAGACATGTTAAAGAGCTAAAATTTGTAATATGTGACAAGTAGGCAGACATGGGGGAGAGGGGAGAGTGAAGTCTACACTAGATAATCACAGCATTAAATGGCCATCATGACCAACTCCCAAGAGATGGGATAAATATTTTCATGACCCTTAAAACTAAGTAATCTATGGTTCTATGGTTGAATTTCAGTGACAGGAGATATTGAAGTGTTTTTGAATGATATAGGGAAATTAAGAACAACAACTAATTTAGAGGGGAAGAGAATGAATTCAGCTTTGAATATGTTAGGCTTGAGTTATCAGATGATGCAGCTGGAGCTGAAATGAAAGATGGTGGCTGGATGTATAGATTTGCATACATAAGGTGGTGGGGTTGTTCAGTTGTGTTGTGTCCCCATGGACCTTAGCTGTCCATGGTTTTGGGTTTTTTTTTGGCAAATACACTGGAGGTAAAGTAACTTGACCAGGATTATACACTGAGGATGTGTCTGTGGCTAGATTTGAACTCAAGTCTTCTTGATCAGATAAGCAAAGGACCATAGCATAATTTAGAAAACTACTTCTGATGTTTACTAGGTGTATGATAATGAGAAGCCACTTCTGAGCTTGTTTCCTTATTTGTGAAATGGGGATAAAAATCCCTTCAACAGCTATCTCATAGCATTGCTATGAAGTTTAGATGAGAATTTATATGTATGTATGTACGTATATGTGTGTGTGTGTGTGTGTGTGTGTATACACACACACACACATAGTCCAGTTTTAATCTATTATAGCTTAAATCTATACTAAGACTTTTGGGATACCCTATAGCTGGAGTACTTAATGAGCCTTAAAAAGTCTTAATTATGTATATTTATTATTGTTATATTATTATTATTATTGATGTGACAAATCACTGAGAGCTAATGAAGTCACAAAGATAGTTAGAAAGGCAAGAGAAGGTAGACATGGAGGATAACTACACTTTGGGGATAGGGCAAGGGCACTGGTACAGCAAATGAGATAGAGTGGTCAGATACATAGGAGAAGAACTTGGTAGGGGAAGTATTATTAAAACTCAGTAATTGACAGATTTTTAGGAAGGGAATATAGTCAACAGGGACAAAGATTGCAGAGAGATTGAGAAGGAGGAAGATTGATGAAAGGCCATCAGGCAATTAGCTTTATGACAAATTTGGATAAACAATTTCATTTGAAAGTCAATGTCAGAAGGGCGATTGCAGAGTGGAGGGTAGTGAGTGTAGATGAATTCCTCAGAGCTGAGAAAGATAGTGGAGATGCAGGCTATAAGTAGTAGTAATGGTGGAATCCAGAGAGGTTTTTTTCTTGGTTTGTTTTTAAGAATGGTGAGAATTTGAGCATGTATGAAAGAAATAGGGAAGACACCAGTAGGTAAGGAGAAATTGCAGATTAGAGAGAGACTGGGAATGATAGTGGAATCAGTCTTCTGGAGATGATGGCAAGGGGATGAATTGGAAAAGGAAAAGGCCACAGAACGCAACACTGGAGTGAAGAGAGAATAGTGGGGCATGATGTCATGGGGTTGTGTGAAGAAGAAGGAAGGAGAGGGATGTTGAGGCAAAAGGCCTTGACTCTTTCTTAGTAAAATATGGGGTTGAGAGCCTTAGTTGAGAAGGCAGATGAAGGTGTACCTTGGGAAGTTTGAGAAGTTTGGAATAGCTTCAATGGGTAATGGGATAGGTAATCAATTAAGAAATTAAGGAGAGCCCACTTGAGATTAAATTATGTATTGAGCTAATGGAGTCATCCTTGTACCTTGAGACCAGCAGAACAGAAGAAGATATTTGGCCTCTGGGGAACATATCTGCATGCTCATTTCTATCTCAGAAGCCAGTGGGAAGGCTTTCATCATCAGGTAATAAGTTGCCAGGAAATAATTCCAGAATACCTGTACAAACTCTAGATGGGAGTGGTGGATCCTTTTTTTTTATTTTGAGCTCTTCTAGAAACTTCCTCCCACACCACGTTTCTGTGTGCATTTCCAATGAGGCACTGGGTCCTGGTCTGCAAAATCTCTGTTATAATAATCTTCTGAGAGAACTCTGTATTGCCTCCAGGAGATTCAAATTAGTGAATCACCCAAGTCATTGTTAATTCTCCTAGTTCAGGGGTTATTAACTTTTGTGTGTGTGTCCTGGAGCCCTTTGGCAGTCTGGAGAAACCAATGGACCGCTTCTCACAATGATATTTTTATATACAGAAAACAAAATACATCAGATTACAAAGGAAGCCAAGTATATTTAATACAGTGATGAAAATAGTTTTAAAAAATTCTTGGACAAGAACCTTGTACAGAGAGACTGATATACCGTGACCCAATTGAATGCAATGGACTTTTCTCTACAAGCAGCAATGATCAAGGACAGTTCTGAGGGACTTATAAGAAATAACACTATCCACATCTAGAGAAAGAACTGTGGGAGTAGAAACTCAGAAGAAAAACATATGATTGATCACATCATTCGATGGGCATATGATTCGGGGTGTTAACTTTAATTGATTACTATTGCAAATATTAATAATATGGAAATAGGTTTTGAACAATGATACCTATAAAACCCAGTGGAATTACTCATAGGCTCTGGGAAAGGGGAAGGAGAAAACATGAATCATGTAACTATGGAAAAATATCTTAACTTAATTAATTAAATTGAATTAAAATAAAAAGTTCCTGAGCACTATGTTAAGACACCTAGATTATTTGTTTACATCCTGAATCATGTTTTATTTATTTTGAACACATCCTGTATTTGATTTTCTATGAACATGTATTCCTTTTCCCCTTGAACTTAAACTTCTTGAGGGCTAGAACTGTTTCAGGTTTTGCTTTATATCCCTGAAGATGAGCACAATATCTGGCACATAATAGGTGTTTAATAAGTGCTTTTTGATTGATCCTGTCTCTTCAACACCCCAACTTCCATTCCTTTGGCCCCTTGACAAAAAAGGAAGAAGAGAACATTGCCTTGTCCCAATTCAGTCTTATCTTTATAAGGAGAAGGATGGGAGCTAGTGAAGGCTGAACAGAAAAGAGCCTGATGGCACGCCTTGGATGAAGAGAGGAGGGGACAGGATCTAGGGAATACATTTAGCACAGAGAAAGTTTTCTTTTTCTTCAGAGGCTAGACTCTGTAATAATGAAAGTAAAATTATTACATGTAATAATTTTTTAAAAGAGTGTGGTCATAATTTATGAAATTAACTCTCAAGTCAGGAGTCTGTTAGTAGTTCTTAATTTAGTTTTAATAAAAATGGAGATATGGGGGGGAATGTAGGAAAGGGACAGAAAATATCATCTGTATAAAATAATACCCTGAGCCAAATCAGGAAACCAAAATCCGAAGCCTCCAGACCATGTAAGCTCACAAAAACCCTCGAGCACCCAGCAGGCACCAGAGCTCCCACTCAAGACTCTTCCACCACTTGGAAATTAAATAATATGATTCTCCAAGACCAGCTAGTCAAAGAAAAAATCATAGAAACAATCAACAATTTCATTGAAGAGAATGACAATGATGAGACATCCTACCAAACTCTGTGGGATGCAGCCAAGGCAGTACTCAGGGGGAAATTTATCTCCTTGAGTGCATATATTAACAAATTAGGGAGGGCAGAGATTAATGAATTGGGCATGCAACATAAAAAATTAGAAAGCAAGCAAACTAAAAATCCCCAGATGAAAACTAAATTAGAAATACTAAAAATCAAGGGAGAAATTAATAAAATCAAAAGTAAAAGAACTATTGAATTAATAAATAAGACTAGAAGCTGGTATTTTGAAAAAACAGATAAAATAGACAAAGTACTGATCAATCTAATTTAAAAAAAAAAGGAAAGGGGCAGCTGGGTAGCTCAGTGGATTGAGAGCCAGGCCTAGAGACTGGAGGTCCTAGGTTCAAATCCGGCCTCAGNAAATTAGAAATACTAAAAATCAAGGGAGAAATTAATAAAATCAAAAGTAAAAGAACTATTGAATTAATAAATAAGACTAGAAGCTGGTATTTTGAAAAAACAGATAAAATAGACAAAGTACTGATCAATCTAATTTAAAAAAAAAAGGAAAGGGGCAGCTGGGTAGCTCAGTGGATTGAGAGCCAGGCCTAGAGACGGGAGGTCCTAGGTTCAAATCTGGCCTCAGACACTTCCCAGCTGTGTGATCTTGGACAAGTCACTTGACCCCCATTGCCTACCCTTACCACTCTTCCACCAAGGAACTAATACACAGAAGTTAAGGGTTTAAAAAATATTTAAAAAAAAGGAAAGAAGAAAACCAAATTGACAGTATCAAAGATAAAAAGGGAGACCTCACCTCCAAAGAAGAAATCATTAAAAACTATTTTGCCTAATTATATGGCAATAAATATAGCAATCTAGGTGATATGGATGAATATTCACAAAAATATAAATTGCCTAGATTAACAGCAGAAGAAATAGAATACCTAAATAACCCCATATCAGAAAAAGAAATTGAACAAGCCATCAAAGAACTCCCTAATAAAAAAAATCTCCAGGGCTTGATGGATTCACAAGTGAATTCTATCAGACATTCAAAGAGCAACTAATCCCAATACTATACAAATTATTTGATATAATAAGCAAAGAAGGAGTCCTACCAAATTCCTTTCATGACACAAATACGGTACTGATTCCAAAGCCAGGTAGATCAAAAACAGAGAAAGAAAACTACAGACCAATCTCCCTAATGAACATAGATGCAAAAATCTTAAATAGAATACTAGCAAAGAGACTCCAGCAAATGATCAAGAGGATCATCCACCATGATCAGGTGGGATTTATACCAGGAATGCAAGGATGGTTCTACATGAGGAAAACCATCCACATAATTGACCATATCAACGATCTAACAAACAGAAATCACATGATTATATCAATAGATGTTGAAAAAGCCTTTGACAAAATAAAACACCCATTCCTATTGAAAACCCTGGAAAATATAGAATAGAAGGACCTTTCCTAAAAATAATAAATAGTATATACCTAAAACCATCAACAAGCATCATATGCAATGGGGATAAATTAGAAGCCTTCCCAAAAAGATCAGGAGTGAAACAAGTTTGCCCACTATCACCTCTATTATTCAACATAGTATTAGAAACACTAGCAGTAGCAATTAGAGAAGACAAAGAAATTGAAGGTATCAACATAGGCAATGAGGAGACTAAGCTATCACTCTTTGCAGATGATATGGTGGTCTACTTAAAAAATCCTAAAGAATCACCTAAGAAGCCTATTGAAACAATCAAAAACTTTAGCAAAGTTGCAGGATACAAAATAAATGCACATAAATCACCAGCATTTCTATATATTTCCAACACATCACAGCAGCAAGAGGTAGAAAGAGAATCACCATTTAAAATCACCCTAGATAATTTAAAATACTTAGGAATCTATCTATCAAAACAAACACAAAACACTTTCCAAACAATTAAAACTAGATCTAAACATTTGGAAAATCATTGATTGTTCATGGGTAGGATGAGCTAACATAATAAAAATGATCATTCTACTCAAATTAATTTACCAATTTAGCGCCATACCTATCAAACTACCAAAAAACTTTTTCACTGAATTAGGAAAAACTATAACAAAGTTCATTTGGAATAACAAAAGATCAAGAATATTAAGGGAAATAATGAACAAAATGTGAAGGAACGGGGCCTAGCAGTACCAGATATTAAACTATACTATAAAGAAGCAGTCATCAAAATGGTATGGTACTGGCTAAGAGACAGAGAGGAGGATCAGTGGAATAGACTTTGGGTAAGTGACATCAGCAAGACAGTGTATGATAAACCCAAAGAGCCCAACTTTTGGGACAAAAATCCACTATTTGACAAAAACTTCTGGGAAATTTGGAAAACCATATGGGAGAGATTAGGTTTAGATCAACATCTCACACCCTACACAAAGATAAATTCAGAATGGGTGAATGACTTGAATATAAAGAGGGAAACTATAAATAAGTTAAGTGAACACCAAATAGTATACTTGTCAGATCTCTGGGAAAGGAAAGATTTTAAAACCAAGCAAGAGTTAGAGAAAATTACAAAATGTAAAATAAATGATTTTGATTATATAAAACTAAAAAGTTTTTGTCCAAACCAAAACAATGCAGCCAAGATCAGAAGGGAAACAACAAATTGGGAAAAAATCTTTATAACAAAAAACTCTGACAGGGGTCTAATAACGCAAATATACAAGGAGTTAAATCAATTATATAAAAAATCAAGCCATTCCCCAATTGATAAATGGGCAAGAGAAATGGATAGGCAATTTTCAGATAAAGAAATCAAAAGTATCAATAAGCACATGAGAAAGTGTTCTAAATCTCTAATAATTAGAGAAATGCAAATCAAAACAACTCTGAGGTATCACCTCACACATAGCAGATTAGCTAAAATGATAGAAGGGGAGAATAATGAATGTTGGAGGGGATGTGGCCAAATTGGAACATTAATGCACTTCTGGTGGAGTTGTGAACTGACCCAACCATTCTGGCTGGCAATTTGGAACTATGCTCAAAGGGCTATAAAAGAATGCCTGCCCTTTGATCCAACCATACCATTGTTGGGTTTGTACCCCAAAGAGATCATAGATAAACAGACTTGTACAAAAAATATTTATAGCTGCACTTTTTGTTGTGGCAAAAAACTGGAAAATTAGGGTGTGTTCTTCAATTGGGGAATGGCTCAACAAATTGTGGTATATGCTGGTGATGGAATACTATTGTGCTCAAGGGAATAATAAACTGGAGGAATTCCATGTGAACTGGAAAGATCTCCAGGAATTGATGCAGAGGGAAAGGAGCAGAGGCAGAAGAACATTGTACACAGAGACCAATACACTGTGGTAAAATCGAATGTAATGGACTTCTGTACTAGAAGCAATGCAATGACCCAGGACAATTCTGAGGGACTTATGGTAAAGAACGCTACTCACATTCAGAGGAAGAACTACAGGAGTGGAAACACAGAAGAAAAGCAACTGCTTGAACACATGAGTTGAGGCGGACATGATTGGGGATGTAGATTCGAAACTACCACACCAATGCAACTATCAACAATTCAGAAATAGGTCTTGATCAAGGACACATGTTAAAGCCAGTAGAAATGCATATTGGCCATCGGAGGGGGGAGGTCGGGAGGTGAAGGGGAAAGTAAGAGCATAAGTCATGTAACCATGTTAACTTTTCTAAAAAATAAATATTAATAAGTGTTAAAAACAAACAAACAAACAAAAAGAAACTAGGAAAGGAGTCAGCCTTTAACTCACTCCACGAAGTATTCCAGGAGTCAGAGTGGAAGTTGAATATAAGCTCCAAGCCTCAGTCTCCAGTTAAGTTCCCTGGAAGACTCTCTCCAGTCAGGAGACTATCCCCACAAGACTGACTCAAGCAGCAGGATTCATGGCTATTTATTATGATTTCTTGTCCCTGCCCCTCTTCACAGGGGCCAATCACAGTTTCAAAATTGTCTAGCACTACCCAGGGGGCAGTGTTTGTGGGAACCAGTTCTCACTTTCTAGAGTGGTGAATACCATCAAAAGGGTTCACAGATTCTTGGCTGATTGAGTTTCTGAGGGTGTAAACTTTGATAGTAGGTATTCACAACTTTGGGACTGAATGAAAAGGATGGAGCTCTCTAAGTAAGTGACTTGTGAGTTTTCTAAATGCTTTGCTAGTTTCTCATATAATACTAAGTAGGGTGTTCAATCTTTTGTGGATTCATTTCAAAAGTAGACAAAGGAGAGTTAATCCTGCCTTCATAATCTAAGTAGGGGTACTTAAGTTAGTGTTAACTCAAAATAGACAAAGGGAATAAAGGATTCCCTTTCATAAGTGAAAACTCAGAGAGAACAAAGAATTCCCTTTTATACCCTGGAGGCTAAAAAACAAAATACCCTGTCTCCCAGGCAGCAGCAAGCAATGCCTATCCAGCTGTTGTCTGTCACCTATCAGCCTTGAGTTAGGTCTCACCCTTCTGTTTAGGAAAAAATAAGGTGCTTCCAAAGGCCTCTGGGACCCTTGGGCAACTGGCAGTGCTTGTGAGGCAGCAGCAGGAGAAGTGGTGGGAGCTGCAGGATGCAGGCCTGGACAGTGGTAGGGGACAGATGTATGGGAGAGTGACTATGCTCCTGGTGGCTTTCCTTTGTTAAACCTGGGTTGGTGAGGAAGCCACTGCCATTGTGCAGCTTTCCTTAGGCTGTTTTCTCTGCTACTGATGAGGGGCTTCTGAAGTTTTTTAGTATGAGACATTGTGGGAATAGACCAGGTGATGAATTTGACCATAGAAACACTGAAACTTTTGGGAAACTCAGTGGAGGTGTCCAGCAGACTCTTAGAAAATTCTATAGAATACAGAGCTATCAGTCAAGGTTTAAATTAGAGAATCAACCACATTAGGGTTGAGAGTTGGTAGCAGAGATGGTCATGAGATCGTCAAAGGAGAGCAATGATATTATATCGAGGATTATAGCTTTAGAGTTGGAAGGAACCATAGAAATCATCTCATCCAGCCCTCTGATTTTACATTTGAGGAAGTCCAATGGGCCTGTGACTTGCCTAAGACCCTACATGTCAACGGTCAGCAACCTTTTTGGCCGTGAGAGCCATAAACGGCTGCGGAAGGAGGAGGATGGAGGCGGAAGGTGCTGGAATATGGGGTGGGGGCTGAAGGGCCCCCTGGGGCACATCCTGGGGCTCTGCCCTGACTTGCCGGTTGGGAGGTGGAGCCAGATATGGCTGGAGAGCCATACGTTGAAGACCCCTGCTACATGTATAGTTAATCACAGAGGCAGCAGCTGAAACCATGTCCTCTGATTACAAAGCCAATACTTTCTACCTTATTGCCCCAAATGAAAAAAGAAACTCTTTATGTTTCATAAAGTAAGAGATTTAGAGATAAAAGGGATCTAACAGGTAAAACTGAGACTATGGGGATCTGTTTCCTGGCATGAATCCCAAGGGCAATCCTAAAGCAAAATTCTATAGGATTTTGTTTCTTTTCAACCCTTTATAAAAAAAAGCCAGGCAACCTATTAGTATAGTGGTCCCAGTGATGACAACTTTGGTTTTCCCTTTTTGGTATATTCCTACTAAGTGCCTTGGAGCTAGTCCATCTCTTAGTTCTCTCTGTTCAGCTCAAGCTATAATCAGTGTAGCCTCACTCCCACATACCTCTTCTTTTAGCACACACAGCTTCCATGCCAGAGACTTTTTGGGCTGACACTGCCCTGAAGGGGGTGGCCCTCATGCCACTTTTCAGCTTAGAGGCTGTAGCTTCAAAGTATGGATGTGAGAATTGGTTTCATCTGCATCAGTCTTTGAGTCTTGATAACTTAATTAGCATGTCACATGCTTAGGGTATTTTCTTTTCATAAAATCTCCAATGATAGTGATTTTTTTCTTGTGACTGGATGAGGTGTGAGAGTTTTGATTTTGTGTTTAAAAATTCCCCTTCCTAGTTTTCTCCACAGCCACTAAGAGGAGCTGTCTTTCCTTACTAGTCTGCCTCCCTTTTCCATTTTCTGCCAGCTTCTATGAAGAGTGAAGCTATCCTCTCATTTAAAACTTACCAGAAACCATCCCATAGCCCCCCAAAGAGAGAAGGGGCATCTTAAAGTCTACCCATTGGAAGATGAATGTATTCAAGGCTTAGGGATAGGATAGTTAATAGTTCGTTGAGCTAGACCTAGAAGGACCTCAGAAACCATTTAGTCCAACCCTATAATTTTATAGAGGAGGAAACTGAGATTCACAGAGGGGAAAGGTCTTGTCCCAAGGTCACACACAGGCTTATATCTTTGATGGTAGAAGAGTCCTTAAAGATTATCTCTTTTAACTCCCTCCTTTTATAGATGAGAAAATCAAAGCCTAGAGTCAAAGTTAGTGGCTGAGGTTAAATTATTGACTTCTAAGTTTGGCATTCTACTTTGCCACAATGTAAAGGGGCAAAGAAGGAAGGGGCAAAGAAAGAAAAAAGTAGTGTGGGAGCATGGGGAGTGGGGCTGGACAGAAGCAGAGTTATAATGTATTGGGGCATCAGTTGTTTGTTGGGAGAGTAATTTTTCTTTCTAATTCCCCCACTCCTCCAAAATCCCATTGAGGACACTGGCATCTTTTTTTTTTGTTCTTCTTCACTAAGAACTTAATTAGGCTCTTCTGCTACTCTTATCCCATCTGTTAATAAATCTTTCTGTTTGTACCTCCACAAAGTCTCTCATGTATATCCTACTCTCTGCACCACAGAGACACCTCCAGAGGAGATCTGCTGAGTGCTCACTGGAGTGGGGACCATCACTTCCTTATTTCTGGAAGCCAGGCCTGTCTTCAAATAGAATTATTTATTAAATGTGAAAACAGTTCAAAGAGCAAACAAGAGACTCCTCTCTAGTACTAGACAAAATCTCAACGATATATTTTGGGAAAATCAAGGAAGTTTTCTAGCAGGTCATTACATGGTAATCAAAAATGGTAAACAAAAATTCCTATAGGGGAATGGATGAACCAGTTATAGTATTATGGCTGCAATGAGAATATGGCTGCCATAAGAAATGATGAAATGGAGGGTTTCAGAGGCATCTGGGAAGATCTCTATAATCTGATATACAATAAAGTGAGCAGAACTGGGAGAACAGTTTCTACTTTCATAGCAACATTATGGAGAAAAAAGGAGTCTGAGTGATTTTTAGAACGTTGATCAATGCTGTGATAAAACATGAGTCCAAAAGACTGAAGAGGAAACATGTCACTCAACCTCCTGACAGAGAAGTGATGAATTCACAATGCTTCATGTAGGAACTGGGTTTGCCCAATTGTGCAGCTATATAATGAGGGTTCTCTCTCTCTTTTTAAAATTTTGCTCAATGAGTAGAGGGAAGAGCAGACTGGGTGAGACAAATTAATTAAAAAAACACAAAAGATTATTTTACAATACACAACATTTATTTTGATATAACATTTGCTGTTGTGCAATAAGTGTTGCGATGAATTAAAATTCAGGCACTGAACTACACAGCAAAAGAAGAATGGTGTCACTATCCGGCATTATCCTGCTACTTTCAGCGCACTGAATTATTGAGCTAGGGTGGCCATTGCCGTTACTGTTGTTGGAAATGAATTAGGGAATCAATGCGTTAAAAGTACATAGGATTTAAAGTATATACCATATGTATTTTTAAATCATTATATTTCTAAGACACATGCTATGTAATAAAATTAAATCAGAAAAGAGAAAATCAAGCAAGCAAGACTATCAAAGGGGCACACTGAAAAGCTGATAAAGGGAGTCCAGCACATCCCCAAATGTCAAACTTATAAAACAGCTGTGCTCAAAACTCTCTGATACTGGGGTAAATGAAAAATGAATCAGTAGAATGTATGCATGCATTTTACATATATGTATGTATGTGTGTGTAAAGCATACTCAACCTAGTATATGCAAAAGATGACTACTTTCTGAACTTTTAGAAAGTATAAATTGGAGGATATGTTTATCATATTTTAAATTGTCTTATTTTTCTTTATGTATCTTGTTTTCCCATAGTTCCTTTAGTCATTTCCTAATTGATGGGCAGGTGGTGCAGTGCTCTGAAGTTAAGAGGACTCATCTTCTTGAGTTCAAAACTGGCTTCAGACACGTAACTAGCTGTATATGACCCTGACAAGTCCCATAACCCCACTTGCTTCAGTTTCCTCATCTGTAAAATGAGTTGGAGAATGATGTGGCAAACCACTCCTGTATCTTTGCCAAGAAAACCCCAAATGGGGTCAGTGCAGAGTTGGGCATGACTGAAACAAGTGAACAACAACAAAATTGATTGATCTACATGGTTTTCAGTTCTTTGTTACTACAAAAAGGGCTTTTGAGGATATTTTGGTGTATAGGGAACCTCTTTGCTATCCTTGGCATATTTGGATGATATGCCTAGCAGTGGGATATTTGGGTCGAAGAGTGTAGACATATTAGTCACTTCCTTAGCATCAGTACAATTGCTTTCCAGAATCGTTGGGCCAATTCATAACTGTATAATTCATAGTATTCATGTGTTTGTTTTTCTACAATCCTTATAGCTTAGACTATTTTCATCTTTTGTAATCATTACCAGTTTTACTGAATATGAGATGCCATGTCATCTTTTTTCCTTGCATTTGGAGCAATCTTTCTCATAGTTTTGAATAGCATACAATTTTTTGAAGATGGCCTGTTATATCTGTTGATCATCAGTTCGGGGAATGCTCTTATCCAGGAGTTTGTCAAAGGCTTAAGCTTAAAAGACTTTGGGGAGACCCTGTATATTTGGGTTCCTTCCCTATTTTGCTTGGATATCAGACCCATATCAATGACAGTTAATGCAAAAAAATTTTTTCCCAGCTAGCATTTATCCTTTATAATTGTTTCTAGCAGCACTAATTTTTTTCTTGGCAGGGGGCAGGGTTCAGTTTCATGAAGTTAAAATGGTATTTAATCTCCTATGATCTCTCATATTTCTTCTTTGGCTAAGCAATACATCAGATCTGATTCTTTTCACAATTTTTATGATTTGACCATTTTATATTCAATTTGAAGGTTGAGGTGGTGATCCTCTGACCCATTTATTGTGATGTATAGTGCATGTTGTTGTTGATTTCCACTTAATTTATTCCAAATTACTTTCCAGATTTTCCCAGCAGTTTTATTTTTGGTCAAACAAGGTGGTCCTCCCCAAGTATTTTCTGTTCTATGGTCCAGAACTCATTATATAATAAATGTAGTTGGGGAAATTAATTGGTAATCTGTTAGAAAAGTGGTTTAGACTCCTGTCTGATACTGTATGCAGTGAATTACAGCTTTACAAGAGACTTATATATGAAAAAGCATATGATAAGAAAGATGCTAGAAAATGGAATAAAGTATTGTAGTAGTGGAGGGGAGATGAATGTTTTTCAATTAATCAAACAGAATGAAATAGTAAGGAAAAGATAGATGTGCCTGATAACTGTACCTGAAAATTAAAAAAATTCTACACAACAAAACCAATATAATTAAAAGAACAAGAAATAACAGTTTATGGAAAATTTGTGCAGCAAATATGACAGGAAAAAAACTTGACATGTGAAATATATAAAGAATTTTTTTAGAAAAGAAAAATGAAACAAAACATTAAAAATAGTCAGTGGTAATTCCTGTTCCCCAGTGTATAGTCAGAAGATAAGAACAGCCTTGTATCACTCCCACCATTCATCTTTGCTCCTACCTATGTGCTACTAATGGAAATGATACCAGTGGGGTCTATTACAAATTTGTTACATAACATCAACTGGTCCCTCTTTGCAGCAAAGAAATCATTTTACATTCCCTAATTCATTCACTAGCCACTCATCATAGCAGTTCTTACAAACCATTTCATCCTCCCTACATTTTCTCATAGTACTTCCCTATTTTGTTCCCTACTCTTTCTGCTGAGAACATTTTTCATATTTTACTGGGAAAAATTGAAACTGTTTACTGAGAGCTTTCTCTTTTTCCTCTTCTCACATTTATAAGATGCCTTTCTCCACTATCTTCTCCTTTGCCCATCTTCTCAAAAGAGGCAACCTTTCTCCTTTCCAAGGCAAACTCCTATAAATTGTATATGTGATCTCATTCCATCCTGTCTATTCTAGCAAATTGCTTCCTCACCCTCTCCCTTAATTTCAGTCTCTCTGTCAGTTGGCTGCTTTTCTACTGCTCATGTCTTCTTGTATCCTCAAAAAAGTCCCCTCACTTGATCATTATGTCTTCACTAGTCTCTGTGGTATAGCACAACTCTTCACCCTTTGGTGGTTATACTCTTTGTTTTAATTTGAATTGTTTTCCAGATTACAGTTTGATACAATTTTTAATATTTGTTTTATGACATTTTGCAATCTGTGTTTTCTTCTTCCCTCTGACCCCTTCCCCTTTCCCAAGAAAGCAGGTAATATGATATAGGTCATATATATATATATATATATAATCATATAATGCATACTTAAATGTTCATGTTGTAAAAGAAGACACATGCTATTTATACTAGAGAAAAATTCATGGAGTAAATAAGATGGAGAGTAGTATGCTTCAATCTGCATTTAGACTGTTCCTTCTGTGGTGGAAGAGATTCTTTTTCATCATGAGACTCTTGGAGTTGTCCTTGATCCTTGCCTTGTTGATATTAGTTAAGCTATTCACAGTTGATCATCATATGTTATTGTCACTGTGTACAACATTCTCTTAGTTCTGCTCACTTCACTTTGTGTCTCTTAAAAGAAGTTTTCCAAGTTTTTTGGGGTCAACATCTTATTCATTATTTCTTATGGCACAATAATATTCCATCACTATCATATACTCCAACTTGTTCAGCCATTCCCCCAATTGATGGCCATCCCTTTGGTTCTCAAAATTTTGGATGGGTAAACCCTTAAGACGGTCATTTGCAGTAGTGCCTCTTTTCTTTAACTCTCACTCTCTTTTTAACTCTTTTTTAGCATTACTCAGTGAAAAATCCTTTCTTCAAGGTTACTGATTATTTTTTTTTTGCTGAATCTAATGGCCTAAGTGCTTTCTGAGATTATCTCCCTTTCATACTGTGCATATCCTGTATGTGCCTGTTTATTTAAATGTTGCCTTCTTCATTAGAATCTGATCTGTGCTCCTTGAGTCCAGAGACTATATTTTCCCCTTTCTTATTGTTGTTCTTGGAACTCAGTAAGTGTTTAATAAGTCCATGTTGATTGAGCATATAACCAAGTTGGGATCCAAAAAGGTCTTGACTGGGTAAAGCTTAGGGATGGATTGCTTAATATGGAATTTATTATGGGTAAATTTAATATCTTATACTTACACTCAAACAACTTGATAAGCCTAAGATGAGGGGACTATGTACAGTACACCCACACGTAGGGATGATAATCTAGCAAAAAAGTTTAGCTATGCCTCCTTCGTCTTGTCCTTATTGCTGGACAAGATGTAAGAGGTATGGCTAGAGAGCAGTTCATTTGAAAAACAATTCCCTCTACAGCACACCAAAGTCTTCACCTATGCCTTGCTTAAAGATTTCCAAAGGAGGAAACCACTACTTCTCTTAGCAATGTGTGCTACTTTGGGACAACTCTAATTGTTACTAAGGGTTTCCTGACATCAAAATGCAATTGGCCACTTTGTAGTCTTCCTCTATTGCTCCTACTTCTTCTGTCTTCTGGGGCCAAGAGGGCAGGCCTTTAAATATTTGAATGCACTCTCTCTCTCTCCGTCTCCCTCTCTCCCTCTCCCTCTCTCTCTCTCCCCAGCTCCCTCCCTCCCTCTTCTTCCCTCGTTCCTTCAACACATCTTCCTATGACATAAATTTAAGACCCTTGCCCATTCTGGTTTTGCGTTGGGGTATTGTGTTGTATTTTGTGTGTGTGTCTGTGTGTGTTCTTAGCTCATGGACCATATTTGTAGTTTGCCAACTCTTGCATGAGATGGTTAAGATCCCTTTCAACTCTGAAATATGATCAATTTTTCAGCTAAGTGATAATTAGGTAAATGTGAATATTGCCTTGTTATTGATCATTTAGGCTTCAGCAGACCTTGTTTGGAACATCTGTCTTGGCTTTTGTTTCCCTCCATTTAACAACAGATGGAAAGGTAATTGTCATCTTGTATAGGTGATTTGCAATTTCTCTTACATCAAATGTCATCTCATCTGCAGGCAAGATGCCTGACCTTATGTATGTTAAAATTTTCTAACAGCTTTACTGATTTTAGGCATTTGTTTAGGTGCAGGATGAATCCATTTTAGTCTCTTTTTTAATTGGTACTGACTAACCACTGTCTTCAACATCTGCATGTTTTGTGCTTTGGTGAGTTGTTGCCAAGGTACAACTGGTGTAAAAGTTTTCTGGTCCTCAAAAGTAAGAGCTGAGGTTATGATGATCTGTTTAAAAGTATAGGCTTGAGGCTCAGCATCCATCAGTGACCTACCTCATGCATTACCTTAGTAGAATGATCATAGATATATATGAACCGGTTGAAGAGGCAGCGTTATCTACCGTAAAGAGCAGTGGCTTTGACCTTGAGAGATGAAATGAGAATCTTGGTCCTGGAGGTTGCTTTGCAGCCCTGGTCAAGTTCTTTCTCTTTTCTGAGCTTTGGTGTCTTCATCCATTCCATGCATCTTCATTTTATGCCATGGAGCTGGAGGTGGGAGTGCTATTTGTAGACCCAACAGTGTCTTAGAGAATGGGAACCAGAAGCACTGACTGAACGCAGTGCTGCTGTTTTTCTGTTTTTTCTGTCTTCCCATGTTAGATTGCAGCATTGTCAATGGTTTCTGCATTCTTCATGGAGCTACCTATCATGTTGTTATTACTGAGTCACTCCTCAAGAGGTCAGATGATCAGTTGTCGTCACCATTATTATGTGTTAGCATTTATAGAATCCTTTAAGGTCTGCAAAACATTTTGCTCATGTGTTCTCATTTTAGCCTCACAACAATTCTGCAAGGTAGGTGCTATTATTATGTTCTCCATTCTATGGATAAGGAAACTCAAAGAAGGCAGGTGCATTAAGTGACTTCACCAGCATCTCACAGATCATAAGTGTCTGAGGCCAGATTTGGACTCAAGTCTTCCTGACCCTAGACCCAGTGCTCTCTGTTGTGCTATCTAGCTACCACCAGATTCACAGGTAGTGTGGTGTTGTAGATAGGCACTACATCTGGAGGCCTGAAGATATGGGTTCAAATCTCTCCTTAAACTCATACTAGATCTGTGACTCTGTGTAAGTCATTTAACCTTTCTTTTCTCAGGTTCCTCTTCTGTTAAGTGCAGAGGTTGGCATAGATGGCCTTCTAGCTCTAAATCCTATGATCCTATGATTCAATGTTAAAGTAGACCCAACTCCATGTTCCTTTAAGTTCTGGAAACTTCCAGGGTAAGAAATCATGTACTCTTTTGGTAAAATATTTGCCAAGAGAGCCCTAAGTAGACAAGAGCCAGGTAGACTGCCATGGAGGGTATAGAATATGTGAGAGGGTGCATTTTAGACTGCCTATTTCTAAATGCCCATCATTGATTTGTAATGCCCACAAATTCCATTTGATCTTCTTCTTTCCATGATTTTATGATGTCAAATTCACAGCATTACAGTGAAGATCTAAAGTCTCCTTGAGGCAGCTGGAGGAAGGAGAGGAAGGAGGGCTTGGAGGAACACTTAAGAGAATGACAATTTTCCAATCTTATCTTGCCTTTGCTCTTCTTTCATTTGTGCATGGAGGAGTGAGTTTCAATCCCATCTGTGTTACCTTTG
Source organism: Gracilinanus agilis (assembly GCF_016433145.1). NCBI lineage: Eukaryota > Metazoa > Chordata > Mammalia > Didelphimorphia > Didelphidae > Gracilinanus > Gracilinanus agilis. The sequence goes on along the minus strand of NC_058136.1, from coordinate 4,186,307 downwards.
TTTGGCATGCTGCTTTGTTTTCTTGAAGTCACCATCACCTTCTTGGGACAAGAATGGCTTTGTCTTTGTATCTCCAGAACCTATGATGCCTGGCATGCAGGAGGCTCTTACTAAATGCTTGAAGATTGCTTCAACATCCTCATCCTCATCTGTGAAATAGGGAAAATAATGCCTTCTGTATCTGTTTCATAGGGTTACTACGTGGGTGGGAAATGCTTTGTAGATCACAGTATGCTGTAGAAATCAACTCTCCTAATTATTATTGTTGTTGTTATTCTCTGGGGCACTATTAATATCTAAATTAAATCTTTCCTGCTAATCTATGGTAGAGTTGCTTAAGCAGAGTCTTTGATGATCCTGAATCTCTTGGTGCCTCCATATGGCTGTTGACAATGATGTTATGTATCAGTTTTTGGGAAACAGAAGTGGTCAGCAGCCAACCGGAGCTCCCTTGATTTAATCCAATATCTCGATTGCATGTCAAATGTGTTATGGGCAGTATGGTGTTTCTGTGGGATGGGCCTGATGAAGGTGGCTCAAGATCCTTAGATGGTATATGGATCTAAGATGAGTGAGGAATGGGATGCCTGAATGGCTACCAAGGTGTGCTGGTAACCACCAGGGCTTATGAATGTTTGTCTCAGCTGAGCACCTGATCCCACCTACAGTGTCCAAGCCAAAGTGATGGAGTGAGAAGCTGTATATTAATCCACACAGCTCCTCTGGTTACTTGGCTTGGGGTTAATGGAAAAGGGTTTATAATTAGATTAATTGGCAATAAGGACGGATAACACTGATGACTGCTATTTAAACAAATATTTCCCTTTTCCCTTAGTTGTAGCTATTAAATTGCTCTTTAGAATGACACCAGTCTTCATTTAACTTAGTTCAAGCATTTAATTCTAATAAAATCTAAGGGGTAGGATCCAGGATAAGGAAAGTGGTGTTGGGGATGGCTATGATAAGCTATGGGTGCTAGAGTTAGCTAATCAATCACTAATCAAGTTGGCAGCTGGCTGGAGAGGTTTCTCTCCCTCCCAGACCCTGGTCAGGCCAGGTTGTGACCTTGACCAGGTGAAGAGAGGATTTGTGATGTTCTTCTTGATGATAGATGTTAGCTGTATATCTCTCAGCCCTATTCAGCAACAGGTGAATTGATCTTTGAGGCAATAAGGTACAAGTGCTAGTATTGCAGGTCTATTGGCCTGCCTACCCACCCATCACCTTGGCCCTTCTCAAGACTGAGACCCTGAAAAGCTCAGCCCCTGGGTTTTTATAGTGGTGGTAGCAACTGTCTTTTGCCCCTGGCTCATGCCATCTGGGTAAATTCTAAATTCTATAACTGTCGGTTGTCACTCAAGTTGATGTCCATCTTCTTCCCAGAGATTGCTATAACAGATGATGTTTGAGGCCTGTGTGGCCAATATGTATACCCACATCAAGGATATTATATGTGCCTTTCTCTGGCACCTGTTAGTGAAACTATAGCTATACCTTTCAATAAAATCATTTGGGGAAAGAGATTATATACAGGTAGGAGTGAAGACTCAAGTTACTGCTCTGTCCCAAAGCCTACCACTCACATTGCCTTTTCAGTTGACTTCAAACATTAATGATAGCCCTAGTATTAATTTGAACCCAGGTCCTTGGACTCTCCTACTAATGTTCTTTCATAAAGTCATGGATTTAGAGCTGGAAGAGGCTCTAGAGTCCATCTAGTCCAACCCTCTCATTTTCATAACTAAAGCCCAGATGAGTTAGGTGACATGTCCAAGGTAATCTAAATGATTAGAAGCACACTAGTCCTCTGTATCCTGATACATTGTTCTTTGCACTGTAGCATATTTCCTCTCTAAATGACACTACCTTTCATAAGTGGTCAGACCTATTTCCATCATGTTTGTTTTATTTATATTTGTTTATCTGTACCATCATGCAAAGGATGGAAAGCAAAAGAACTGGCGAATGGTTTCAAAGTTGGAAATCCTTAATCCTTGTTTGAAAGAGCATGAGTTGTGAGCTAGATTTGTCAGGCTGTATAGGAATGGCTCACACTTACCACCACGCCCCCCAGCCCCATCACTAGCCATCTCCCTGTTGGTCTCCCTAACGTCACCTTGCCTTCCAAGGCAATGTTCTTTCTTGTACCTTGAGCATCAACAGTCAGTGAGGTACCCTGCAGGAAGAAAAGTTCTTCCTGAGTGTTCAAGATCTAAATTAGTCTGAAAGGTTAGTGCTTGATTATGAAGATTAACTAATTATATTTGCAAAGTGTTCTGTAATAATGAAGACGCTCTCCAATTGCTAAATACTAAGCCTCCTCCTCCAGCTTCTCTCTGACTTCAGTAAGAGCCACAAACAATCAGGGTGATGAGAAACAAATGGGATAGGGAGCCTTGAATGATCACATACTTGGTGGTTGTTAAGATGAGTAGGTGAGTTGAGTTTTGAAGCTGGAAAATGTTTTGTACAAGGAAACCCCAAAGTAGTAGCAGGGAGTAATGGTTTTTAAAATTTAGATAAGACCTGTAATTTTGGTTGGTGTAGGAATCTTTTGGTAAAGTAACTCGTTTGCCATTGCAGATAAGTAGGACCTTTTGTGCAACCCAAGTTAGAAAATTGCCTGGATAGGTAAGTAGTTGGCTTCCAGGTCAGGAAGACCTGGGTTCTTCCTGTGAAACACTGGTTGTGTGGCTGGACAAGTCATGAAGGATTTAACCTCCTTTCCTCCACACTTCAATTATTTTATGAACATGGCTCATTTAGAAAGAATCACCATAAAAGGAATTTCAAGTAAAAGAGATAAAAGTCAGGAGAAAGGGATTGAACGTACCTGGACCCAAATCCAACAGGGTTTGCCAGGTTTTTTGTGTCAGAAAATTCTTCTCAAGAGATTACTCTTACTTTGTTTCTTCTTTTGACATTATAAAGTACTATTGGTTTATTAACCAGATAAAATTACTTTTTCTTGACTGAGCAAGGAGAATATTGTTACTACCTTTGTTAATCATTTCTCTACTTCAGAAGGGGAGAGTGGTATACCTTCTGATCCAACAGAGAACTCACTGCTGTCTGAGCCACTAAGTCCTTCCAAGCCCTTTTACACAAATTAAATGCTGCTTCCTCTATTTTCTCCATGTTTTTCTTTTCTTTTTCCTTTCTTCTTTTACGTTTCTACCTAAACCATGATATCCTAGACCTAGATCTGGAAGGTTTTTTCAAGTCTAACTCCCTCATTTTACTGGTGAGGAAACTGAAGCACATAAAAGAGTTCAGTGACTTGTCCAGAGTCACACAGCTAGTCTTAGAGAGTTGTGGTCTACCAGGTACTTCCTAGCTGTGTGACCCTGGGCAAGTCACTTGACCCCCATTGCCTAGCCCTTAACAGTCTTCTGCCTTAGAACCAATAGACAGTATTGATTGTAATACAGAAAACAAGAGTTATTAAAAAAAGAAGTAGGTCTTCCTTGGGAGTTTCTTCAAAAGGAGTCTGTTTTCTATAGTGTCCTTTTTGTCAATACATCATCATAATAATGGCCCACTCTTTCAATTCTTGTCTCCATTGTGTTCATGACCATGGTTGACTTTAGTCCTCAGCTTGCCTTTTGATCTGTTTTTCTTGGTTTTCTAGTCTTTGTATGGCCAGTGGCTAAGCTCATATGTCCTCTTGGATTTGTTGCCTACGTACCTATCTGCCTTCCCCCTGCCATCACTGCAGGCTAGCTCGGTTGGCTTTGTTGGGTACTAGAATGAGTGCTAGATCTAGAATTAGAAGACACAGATGTGACTACCAGCTATTCTGTATGTTAGCAGTGGAGGAGAAGGTAGCATAATTAGAGGATTTGAACTGGATTTAGAGTCAAGAAGACCTGAGTTCAAATGCTGCCTGAAACACTTCCTAACTATGTGACCTTGTTTAATTCCCTTCCCACCCCAGGTCTCCTTTTCCTCCTTTGTGAAATGAGAAGGTTGTATTCGATGGTCAATAATGTCCTTTCCAGTTCTAGATCTGTGATTCTTTTTATGCTGTCCCTGGGTCTCTGTTTCCTGCTCTGTGAAATGAAAAGGTTGTACTAAATGACCTTACTACTTTAGATTTAGGATATTGTGATCCTTCAAGGTTCTGCTAAGATACTCCTTCCTTCATGAAGACTTCCCTCATCCCCCAGTAGTTTGAGCTTTTTCTCTCTTGACATGATTTCGAATTTTCTTGTCTGTATATATGTTGTACCCTATTCACCTCAGAGAATGTAAATAACTTCAGGACATATACCCAGCACCCAGGATATAGTGCTTTAAATATTTATTGCATTGAGCTTTGATGCTTTGGGTTTCATAGATGAGCTATGAGCTGCCTCACTTTCATTTCTGGGTCTCATTGTCATATATTTTCTCTCTGAACTGCTTCTCCCACACATCCTTTAAGCAGCACTGAGCACTCTCAAGACCAGTTTCTGTGGTAGTTATAGTCCAATTTAGCCATCTCATTTTTCATGTCCTGTGGCAGGGCTCTAATATCCTCAAAGTTATGATGATAGAGCTTGGATGGGAATGAAACTCCCTTTCCTGGTCTGCCTTCCATTGTGTCTGGCACAGAAGAGCTGGCCAGTCTGAAGCTGCCAGTGGGGAAGAGAGTAAACGAGCCTCAAATATAGCCTGTTACTTAAGTGGAGTCAAATGGATCCTTAGACTGCATTCCAAATTGAAGGCTGGAACACTGAGAGCTACTGTATGTATGTCTGGTGAGGCTGCTTTTGGGTGGGCCACCATATAAGGAGACCAAAGATGGATGTGGTGGGCATGATAGAATCCAACTACAAATGGCATCAAGTTGCTCTTGATTTCCAAAAGAATTCTAGAAGGAAATGAATGAAACTCAGCTTTTGTTTTATTGCTTTTGATAAGTGAGATGGAATCTAGGAGAGAAAGAGAGAAGGCAGAACAATACTGTCTGGGAGGAAGGAGACAGGGAACTGGGAAAGAAACTGGGAGAATGGAAACCAAAACTGAAAGGTAGAGGAGGAGATTAAGGAGTAAATAAATGACAGCTGTGGGGTCCCTTGGCTTGGTGTCGAAGTCACTCCATCCTCTTCATTGTGGTGAAGAACTAAATACAGCTGGAGAGAAATGAGTTTGGCTTTTAAAACAAAACAGGGAAAAACCCGTATATAATAACCTTTTCTCTTGAGTTTGGGTGTGTGTGAAATAGGTCTTAAAAACCATTAGCTGGACAGGAAATGAAGTCAAACAGTGATCTGTAAGCAGATTAAAAAAGCATTCTCTCTCTCCCTCCCTCTCTCCTTCCCTCTCCCTCTCCCCCTTCTCTTTCCCCTTCTCCCTTTCCCACATGCTCTCATTCTCTCTCAGCAAATCCTTGGGAAAATATTGTTTCCAGCTCCTGAAATTTGTAATGAGGCTGCAAATGTTCAAACCCTACACCTTCTTGTTGGGAGTAACTAACCATGTGTTCTTTCCTAGAGAAATCAATATCCTTTATCTATCTATCCAGCTGCTTGGGCTATGACCAATTATAGGTTCCCCTAACATGACAAGTCATTCTCGCTGCGGGCTGCCTAAGGATACTGTTGATGCCTTGGCATTTGTGGGGCTGAAGCTTGGTGTCTGTCAATCTAATATCTCTCTGTGCCAGAGACAAGGAGGCTAAGACCTGGCAAGGCTCTTGCAAACCCCAAAAGAAATTGAGCCATCACCTGATTCTCATGTGCTGTTTTGGGGTCTGCTGCATTATTCCGGCATTGTAGCCTGACATATTTCATCGTGATCTCTTTGACAGTGTTTCTGAATTAGGTGTGCAGCCTCTCTATTAATTTGCTTTTATTAATAATGTTTCTTCCAGTGTCGTGTGGTGGAAGGAGCACTGGATCTGTATTCTGAGGACCAGTGTTCAATTTCTGCTTCTGATACTACCAATGTGACTTTGCTCAAGTCCCTTCTTCTCCCTTGGCTTGTTTCCTTCTCTATAAAGTGAAGGAGTTTGACTACATAACCTCTAATGTTCCTTCCAGCTCTAGATCTAAGATTCTTCCCCTCCCTGGGCCTCAGTTTCCTGTTCTGTAAAATGAGAGGGTTAGAATAGGCTTTTGAGGTCCCCTCCAGCTCTAGACCTAGCATCCTAGGGGAAGGCCAGTCTCTTCCCCTCCAATGGCCTTTGTTTCCTTCTGTAAAATGAGGGTGTTGGTCAAGAGGCCCCTTACAGCTTTCAATCTATACACTCCAATCTAATGTGAATCACACAGCACTATTACTGTCTCCATCAGCCACATTTCTTGCACTCTTACAAGAGCTTGGCCTCTTTTAAAACAGCATTATTCACATGACACCAGTTTTTTCCTCTTAGGTAGGCCTGTGTTCATGTTTTGCCATTTCAGTATTTCTTTGCTTTGACTGGTGTGACTAATCTAAGGAAGTCCATTTCATCAGGGCAGAGTAACCCAGGCTATTGAACGTCCTCTTTCTGAGAGGTCTTGTTCAGCTATATATCTTAGAGCAATGATGGTGGACCCTTTAGAGACTAAGTGCCTAATATGCAACTCTCATGCTGCATTCCAGACAGGGGAGGGAGGAAGCACTCCCATAGGGCTGCTGGGCAGAGGGGGCTGGGTGATGAGAGAAATGTCCTCAGGGGTGTGTGGAGAGGGGGAGGGGAGCAGCCCCCTCTGGCATGTGTGCCATAGGTTCGCCAATATGTTCTTAGGGCATTCCCACCTCCTAATAGAAATATTTATCATCCCCAACCTTAATGTGATGGGATGCAGTGGATGAATCCCATCTTCAAAATCCCAACCAATGTCTGTCCAGGTTCTCTTTGCTCAGAGACCTTTAGTGAGGTGTGTGCATCTGTGGGGGCAAGCATATTCCCTCCAGAAGCAGCCCCATTGCATGGTGGGACTGCTATTATTGGCTAAGCCTCTCCAACTGAAACTCATATTCCCTAGGCTTCTATTTCTCAGGTTTATTTGAGAAAATGTTGAAGTGAATTGATGGCTCTTCCAAGAAGCTACAAAATTAATAAATCCCAAAAGGGAGTTTTTTTCCCTAATTTTGAATGATTCTATGTTAGCCAGAGGGATTTGGTTAATTTAGTGATAACAAACTCTACCTCATTTGTACATGCCTTCAAATGATTCTGGATCATTTGAACCCTATATTCAGAGCAACAATGGGTCTGTAATCTCATTGATCTGGATATTTCATTCATTGATGAAATCAGTTAACCAGGAAACATGAGGTCCTTGCTAACTGTTTGACCTTGGGCAATTCAATTAATCCCTCTGCCTCTATTTCTTCATCTGGAAAATGGGAATAATAGCACTCCATAGGGCTGTTTAGGATTAGTGAGATACTACAGAGGGTGTTCCAACAGTCTTAATAGCCTAAGAACTTGAGCTCTTAACAGCTTAAAATTGAACTAAGATTGTTGGAATACTCTGTGTGTAAAGTATTTTGCAAATTTTAAAATGATATATAAAGGCTAGCTAGAACTGTTGTTCTTTTTTGACCTTTGCCTTTTTGAATATCTACTTTATGCTAGGCACTGGGGATACAAAATCAGAAAGTATCTATCAGTCCTTATCCTCAATGACCTTAGCTATATTCTATTTTTGGAGATAGATTACTTACACTATCTGCTAGGTAGTTTAGGGTCTGAGGGAAAGGACAGGCCTCACATAGCCAGCCAATGATGTTTGAGCTGAATATTGATGAAAATTAAGCTGAAGTGAAGACAAATTTTATTCTAGGCATACAAATCACAAGTCATCCATGCCCATTCATCCTATATGGCTCTTGGCCATTTTTGCCCATAAATTCCTCACAGGGAGAACTTAAGATTCCAGGGTTCTTCCCTGCTTTTTCTTGCTGTGGGGTGGGTACAAGTAGAAATCTGAGGCTTGTCATCCTTTGCCTTTACAATATAACCAGTCCATCTTCTCTTCCTATTATTTATTCCATCTGGAAATCCAATAGGTCAAGAAGGGCTTCTCAGTAAGAAACTGCTCACCATGTAAGGAAAGGCAATCTGAAGGTAGTAGCAATGGGCCTTTGTAGTGTCAGGGGAGAAAAGGGAACCTTTCTGTGGCAACCATGTTGAGTCAGATCTCATTGAGGATTCCCATGAAGCTTTAAGAGCTGTCAAGGGAGTGAGCTCAGTTTAGGAGACATCAGTTCTTTCAGTATTTATACAGCAGCCAAATCTTTGTTCTTCCTACAGTCATTTTGCACTTGTTCTTCCTTGTAATATTGACATCCTGAAGTAGCAGGTTAATCTTCCTCTTTCGAATTTTTTTCCTCGGTAAATATCCATTAACTCAACATTTTCCTCACTGCCTGTATGCCTAGTGGATTGGGAGAACTTTGCCATTGCTAGAAAGTAACAGCACTTTCTTTGAGGCTTGCTTCTGGGCTCCATAATTACAGTAGTTTGGTGAGTGGGTCCTGGCCAAGCAGTGGTCAGGGAAAAAGGTTCAAGAGTTGATAGCACAGTTGTGGTTTCTGCCTTTCCTCCCTCCCTCCCTCCCTGCCTCCCTGCCTTCCTTCCTTCCTTCCTTCCTTCCTTCCTTCCTTCCTTCCTTCCTTCCTTCCTTCCTTCCTTCCTCCCTTCCCTCTTCTCTCCTTCTTTTCCTCCTTGGACAACATCACTTTGTGGGAGGCACTGAAACAGACAAGAAGTAGAGACCAAGCTCTGGAGTCAAACCTGTAATTAAATTCTACCTCACATACTTGTTACTCATGAATCTTAGAGCAAGTAACTTTTATTACTGGGCCTCATTTTCTTTTCCAATTGAATAAAGGGATTGCACTTTGATCTCAGATGTTTCTTTCAGTTTTAGAGCTATGACTATATATATATATATATATATATATCCTTAGACAAGTCACTTCAGCTCCTTGGCTCTCTGTTACATACTCTGTAAATTAGAGGATCAAATGTTAATGAGCCTTGGTTCTGGGAGTCAAAGGGCCAGGGTGGAAATTCTGCCTCTCATTATTAATTCTGTCAACTCTCACACAAGTTTCCCTCTCTGGGTCTCAGTTTCCTATAAAAGGAAGAGGTTGATCTAGGTGGCCCTTTGAGGGCCCTTCCAGCCCTAAGGCTATGACTATAAACTAAAGGTTAAATACCTCTCTGACTTCATATTCCTCATATATAAAAGGAAGTGGGTAGACTGGATCAGAGATATCACACTTATCACCCTAGCACACGTCAACTGAACTGGCAGGCCCTGATTTGAACACCTCTGGTATGGATAACCTCTCAGATTGTGCCCAGCTCTAAATCTTGTGTGATCGTAGATGAGGCCTCAATATATTCCCCTATGAAATCAGAGGATTGGACTGCTGGCCTCTCCTTCCAGCCCTATACCTATGAGCCTATGGACCCATGCTCAATAAAACAGTTGCTAGATGGAGATGGGCACTATGTTTACAGATCCCATACAAAGGAGAATGCTATTAAGAAAAGAGGTACAAGAGTTATGGGATCAAAGGAGAGATGGAGCTCAGGAAAAGCCTCCTGAAGGAGGTTAGAGCTGGCCCTTGAAGGATGGATAGGATGTCTGCTGAAGACAGAGCCCTAAACTTTAAATTAAATAAAAAATTTAAATTGGTGACATTTCTATAGTGCTTTAGTTTTACAAGATACTTTTTATACATTGTGATACAAATAGTACAGTGACAAGAGTGATAGACTTGGAGCTAGGGAGACCTGAGTTTGAATCCCATCTCAAACCCTAACTAACTCTGGACAAGTAACTTAACTGATGTTTGCCTCAATTTCATCATCTGTCAAATGAGGATAATAATACCACCTACCTCCAAAAGTGGTTGTGAGGATCAAATAAGAAAGCATATAAACTACTGTTATAAAGAAAGGTGAGAATGGGTACAAACAGGTAAGAGAGATTTTGCACTGAGAACAGTGTGCAGGACAGTGCCACTTGCCCTGGAACCAGAGGCTGTGTTCTAAGAATGAGGGGACATTTTTAAAAAGGACACAGAGAGCAACCATGGGGTTTTGGGACTTCCTGTTAGGGTAAAAGCCTAAAGCTGTCAACTTCCTTTCGCTTGGGATCCTTACAAGCTGAGGGTGGGGGTGGGGGCGGGGTTTGAATCTTTTCCCCTTGAAGCCAAAGCTTCAGATCCTGTGATCCTGTTTGGATTTATCCTTCGTGCCTACAATCCAAACAAGTTCCTGTGCCTTAGAGAGAGTATTCCCAATTGCTGTGAAGATCTCTGCCGGCCAGCCAGTAACTGTCTGTGAGAAGCCTGAAGCCATCTTGGGCCTAGCCTGAAGAGGTTTGATCCCTGGAATAAAGGGATCAACCTAACTTCTCTGAGAGACTACAAACCTAACCAAAACATTATCTAGGAGAATTATTAGCTCAGGTAGTTAGTAAGCTGGGATTATCTAGATAGTCAGTGTAGAGACAGGAAGCCTGAAGACCAGAAGACACTCCTTTGCAGGACTCTTCAAAAGGGGGTTGGGTTAGCTAGAAACACTTAAGATTAGGGCATCCTATCCCTTCCAGATGTTTTCACAGGTTGCAGGATCAGATTGCAAACAAACAAACAAAAAACAGAACAACAGCAAGGTGCAGGTGCTTTATGAAGCTTTATCCAGTCATGCACAGAGAATAAAGCTGTAGGACAACAGGATTTGGCAAATGGGGAAAGTAATAGGAATAATGAAATGCAAAGTAACAGCACTGCATATAGTACTGAATGTACTGAAGAAAAACAAATATCAACACCAATAGTAGAAGTAACAGTAGCTAATGTGAGCAAAGAACTAAAAAGCAAAGAACAGTAGCTAATGTAAGCAAAGAAATAGTGAGAAGGAAAGCAATGAATCTAAAGCAGTAATAGAAAGTGTGAGCAGTGAATCAAAAATAAAAGCTGAAGGAAGCTGTGGGAAAAGTACTAAGTCCTGGGAAAGCAAAAGCGAGAGAAAATCCTGGCAGTATAAGGAAGTGCAAGCAAATGAGGAGATAGACTTGGATGACCAGGGGGTAGAGATAGTCTTCCCAGACCCAAGTGTGTTGGCCCAAGTGATAGAAACATTTTCACCTCTAAATAGCACAGAACCACACATCTCATTGAAAGTGGGAGAACAAATCTATTATCTTCTGGTGAATGCAGGGGCTAGCAAATCAGTGTTACAAACACCTCCTGAAAGCTGTAGTTCTTCTTTGCTCCTAGAACACAGCACCTTCTTTGATGGTGGTGGGCCAGGAAGGACAATCTTGTTCCAGGGTCTCCCAATCGATATCAAAGTTCTTCATGGAGACCTTGAGAGGGAACTGGGATTCCATAGCTAGTAAGTGTCTCAAGTAGAATTCAGACCCAGGTCTTTCCTCACTTCCATATCTGATGATGACAAGCATTCAGAATATCCTCAAACATTCCAGTTTGACTAGGATATAGTATACATTAGGGAGAGTGGTATGAGAATGCGTAGGGCTTTGAATGCCATGCTAAGAAGTTTGGGTTTTATCCTGTAGTCAGTGTGAGATTTTGAAGGGTGTTGAGCCTGGATGTGATACGATCTGAGTTGTACATTGGGAACATTAATCCGGTGGAATGTTCACAATGGTCTGTGGTGTGTGCATGTGCTTGTTTGTTGGGAGTAGGACAAATAAAATTGACACGTAGTATTTTATCCTTCAATTCAAACTCTTTTAGTGTCAGTTTCTTTAAGTTGAGTTTCACCACTTTCCAGTGATGCCACTCTCCCCATTTGCAAGTGGAGAAGCTCAGGCTCAGGCAATAATAATAAGTGCTAGGTCCTATGTACGTAGCAGAAGTCTGGTTATATACCCAGGTTTGGCCGAGCCAGATCTAGTACACTATCCATTAGGATATCTAAAAAGGAATGGCTTGATTCTGGAAGGCAATTGGAACTATGCCCAAAGGGCTTTAAAAGACTGCCTGCCATTTGATCCAGCCATACCTCTGCTGTTTTATACTCCAAAGAGATAATAAGGAAAAAGACTTGTTCAAAAATATTTATAGCCAAGCTCTTTGTGGTGGCAAAAAATTAGAAAATGAGGGGATGCCCTTCAATTGGGGAATGGCTGAACAAATTGTGGTATCTGTTGGTGATGGAATACTATTGTGCTCAAAGGAATAATGAACTGGAGGAATTCCATGTGAACTAGAACGACCTCTAGGAATTGATGCAGAGTAAAAGGAGCAGAACCAGGAGAACATTATACACAGAGATGGATACACTGTGGCACAATCAAATGTAATGGACTTCTCTACTAGTAGAAGAAAGAATGCTATCCACATCCAGAGAAAGAACTGTGGGTGTAGAAACACAGAAGAAAAACAGCTGCTTGATCACATGGGTTGATGGGGATATGATTAGGGATGTAGAACTCTAAACGATCACCCTAGTGCAAATACTAATAATATGGAAATAGGTCTTGATCAGTGATACATGTAGATCCCAGTAGAATTGCTCATTGGCTATGGGAGGGGGGTGGGAAGAGGGGAGGAAAAGAACATGAATCATTTAACCATGGGGAAATATTCTAAATAAATTAATTAAATACATGAACTTATTATTTTTTTTTAAATTAAGAACTAGCTTGGTCTGATTGATGCTGCTGAGATAAAGATGTGAATTCTGTTCTTGAGGAACAGACTTTGTTTGCATTAATCCCACAAGTAACTGCCATGATGCCTGGAAGTCAGTGCGGTGAGATTGACTGTTGTGACAAAGTTGGAAATGCTGTTACTGCTTCACTATAATTTAAAAGATGTCATAAGGAATCCAGGGAATGCCACCCGAAGTGGAAGGCAGTATGGGAATCGTAACATTTGGTAGCACTCCCTTTATTGGCCTTCCTTAATTTGGTGGTATGAGAATCTTGCTTGCAATGGGGCTTTCAGTTTTGGGAGATAGCACCCCTTTCCCTTATTCTTTAATATTACTTCTGAGCAAATTAGTGTCTCCCATAGCCATCATTGGCTGATGGTGGCAGAGAGAGAAATTAAGCAGGGGAATGTTGCTGGGCTTAGACTAGATAATTCTATTTCATTTCTTTATTTTATACTGTCTTCTTTTTTATTCTTGGTATAACATCAGATAAAATGAAGATTTCCATAAACAAAGGCAAAATAAAAAATATCTATCATGACAACTTGTTCTACTATTTAAATGTGTTTATACATATTTACATTATATAGTATAGTTGTAATATAAATTCAACATACAACTTTCAAAGCTCTCCTGGTTGTCTATGATCCTTTTTGGCCGTCCCCTGTTCTTTCTTCTGTACATTTAAATAAATACTTCAATAATGCTCTTGTATTTATTATTTTTGATTCCAGAATTCCTACATCTTTCTCCTCTCCCCACCATTGAAAAAGAAAAAAACCACTTGTAACAAACATTCATATCAAGTAAAATAAATTCTCACCTTAAACATGTCCAAAAATAGATGTCTCATTCTTTGTTTTGAGTCTGTTGCCTTTCTGTCTGGACGTGAACAACATGCTTCATCGTTGGTTCTCAGGAACCATGGTTGATCATTGAACATTGAGTAATATTCTTAAATCTTCCTTAGTTTTTTTTTAACAATGTTGTTTATGATACATAAATTGTTCTCCTGGTTCTTCTCATTTCACTTTGCATCAATTCATGGAAGTCTTCCTGTTTCTTCAGAACCATTCCTTTTGTTATTTTTATGCTATAATAGTATTCTCATCCAATCATATATGACTTATTTAGTCACTTCCCAATTGATGAGTATCCTCTTAATTTCCAATTTGTTGTTCCCACAGTAAGAGCTTCCACAAATGTTTTATTCATCTGGGTCTTTTCCCTCTTTCTTTAGTATCTTTGGAGTATGGACCTAACAGTGATATTGCTGGATCATAGAATATGCCCAGTTTAGTGACTTCTGATTTAATTTCTATGCATCAAAGTCAGTCATCCATATCTTACTTCAGTGTAGCTGGAAAGTGGCCCTGGTGGTATGCTGCTCACACACTGCTCCATCCCTATGTCTACATTAGAAATAATTTTCTCTCATCACAGGCCTGCCTAAATGCCAAAACTAACTGTTTAATTGGCAATAATTCCTATTGGTTTTTTAACTTGTGCCCCAAATGTGGCTGCATTGATGGGGCATATTTGGTGATTTTATTTTGGTCTAACCCAGTTTTTATTGTCTCTGTGTTGTCAAGAGATGCATTATCTCTACCTGGCTTTCTGGTGTTCCATGTAGAGTTTCTCTCTACCATGACAGCTCTGTAACTTCAATGTCAGATACACTGCTCCCAAGTCATCCCAGATTTACAGATTCTATTATACTTCTATTGAATAGCTCTTAATCTGCTCCGAAGGAAACATGCTATAACCAGCAAATTTTATCACTTGTCCTTAATGGGTACCTTGCTTAGCAAGGATGGACAATTGCATCAGAAATATTCCAACTAGATCCAGCCAGTTTGGAAGAGAGTTAGAAAAGGTAACCATATAAATGCTGGGCTTAATGTTGAGAGAGAGAGAGGGCGGGGGCAGGGAGGGAGGGAGGGAGGGAAGGAGAGGGGAGTCAAGACCAAAATTGTAGACTTTTAGAGCTGAGCTGGACCATGAACAGAGGTTACTGAATTTATCCTACACCTGGATGAAACATCCACCTGTACCCTCTCTCTAGTATCCTTGACAGGTGGCCATTTAACCTCTGCTTATGCATTGGCCCTATAGCTACTGTTTATATATGTGCTGTGACTTAAGACTCACCAATTCCCTTTTATTATTTTCATAAATATGTAGTTCTTATTCTGTGTTCCTTTCTAATTAGTCTCCTAGTTCCTACACAGCTTGCCTACCTAATTCCTGCTTGAGACACTTGATGATGCCTGAATACAGTAGACATCTTTATTTTCTTTATTGTGTTGGGTTACAAGTCTACCATGTTAATTGAATGAATGAAATAAGTTTATCATGTGCCCAACTGTATACTGGGGTTATAAGTGCAAAAATGAGATAATCCTTGGAACTGGAATGGAGCAGGGGTTATTTAACCCTTTTAGTGTGTCCCAGACCCTTTGAGCAGCCTGGTGATTCCTACTGACCCCTTCTCTATAATGTGTTTAAGTGTTTAAAATTAAATACATAGGATTATGAAGGAAAAACCCATTATATTGAAATTGGATTTTCCAAGTATTTTTTCAAACAAATTGAAATACCTCAGGTTAAGAACCTCTTGTCGGAGGGGTAAAAGGGAAGACACTATCAAGTTAATTTAAACAGCTGAGTTCGTGAGCATTTACCTTTTCATTGCTTGCTTTAGTGCTGGCTTCCCTACATCTAAATATTGCTAATCTCTGAAGTCCTAGAAAGAGGTAGGAAAAAGGTCCTTTTCTATCTAATTCCCAATGTGTTGTCTTCTTGGATGGAGAGGTGCCCTTGCAAAACAGAAAGATCAGAAGGAAAGTCAGGATCCCAGAAACCAAGTGCTGTATTGGCCCACATATGTAGGAGATCACTTCTAACTCTCTCATACTTTGTTTGCTCATCTTGGTGCCACAGAATGATAGGAGCTCATTTGGAGGACACTAGAAGTTTTTTCCTTAAACAGCTTGTGGTTAGTTACCACTCCTATCCTACTTCTCCACTGGATTTGGATCTGTGGGTGGAGTTCCCCTATCTCTATGGTACTTGAGTTTACAACTTGGTGGGAGGGAGGGAGAAAGGAGAGAGGGAGAGAGAGAGACAGAGAGAGAGAACTGGAGATTGATTCTGGGTTCTAGGTTTTGACATGGTAGTTCCTTTACATGTATGGATTACGTATGAATTCAATATCTCAACACTGGCTTCAAGAAAAGGTAACATTCAGTAATGTGTCCTGGTAGTGTCCTATTTTTAGTGGATCCTCTGATGCTGTCCCTTGACTTCTCCTTTGCAGTGTGATTTGTATGCCATATTCAACTTGTCCTGTTTCTTTTAGTCTCTTTTGGTTATTTCAATACAATACCAGTCATCTGATATGTGCAAGTGTATGTGCAACGTGATGGTCATATAGAGGTGCAAAGGAAAAGCAGCCCCTATCCTCAGTGAGCTTATTTTCTAATGGCAAGGGAATACGACTTGACTTGTACACAGATAAATAATTATAAGGTAATCTGAGGAAGAAGAGAGTGCTAATGATTAGCAATATTAAGAAAGACTTCCTGTAGATTTTGGTACTTTACCTGAGTCTGGAAGGAAGTTAGGGATTCCAAAGGTTTGAGATGAAAAAAGACTGAATTTGAGAGAAGGCGGACATCTTTTCCAAAGGCACACTAGTGGGAGAATGATTGTTGACTTCAGGGTAGAGCAAGCAAGTTGCCCAGTTTGTCTATGAGTTAGACAGTGTTAGACTAAAATGAAATGAGGCTGGATAGGTAGATAGAACAAGCTTTTAGAGGGCTTTAAATACAAAGCTGAGGAATTTTTATCACATACTAAAGAAAATGGGAATCCACTGAGAGTTTTTGAGTGGGCAGATCATGTTTTCAGGCACAAAAGGGTAAGGATCTCTGTACTAAGTAGCCTTTAAAGTCTTTTACACTTAAAGATCTCTTGTCCAGGTTTGACCGTGGGTAAGTCACTTCTCAGCTGGCCTCACTTTCCTCCTCTGTAACAGGAGGAAGATTGCAATGGGTAGCTGATAAGGTCCCTTCTAGCTCCAAATATATAATCTAATGATACATTCAAAGCTCACCTTGATTTGTGCTGACTTCCTTCCTTGTCAAATTTCTTTTTGTATTAGATATTCAAATTTTATTTTTATTGTCATGTAAAACACCCTTCAATGCTAGTTATTGTTGTAAGAGCAAACTCATACATAACTAAAATAAAACCATGCATATACTGATATGAAAGACAACTCCAGTGTTGCTTTCTCTGGAGGTGTTTAGCATTCCCTACTATAAGTCTTTCAAGATTGTCCCAGATCATTGCATTGCTGTGAGTAGCCAAGTTTTCAGAGATAATCATAATCCAGTATTGCTGTTACTGTGTACAATATTTTCCCAGTTCTGCTTATTTTGCTCTGCATCAGATTCTTCAGATCTTTCTCACTTTTTCTGAAATCATCCTACTTATAATTTCTTACAGCACAATAGTATTCCAACACCAACATGTACCACAGTTTGTTCAGCCATTTCCCCAATTGATAGACATCCCCTCAATTTCCAAACAAGAGCAACTATAAATATTTTTGTAGAAGTAGGTCTTTTCCCCCGTTTTATTGTCTCTTTGGGATACAGACCCAGTAGTGGTATTACAGGATCAAAAGATGTGCACAGTTTTATAGCCCTTTGGGCATTAGTTCCAAATTTCCCTCCAGAATGGTTGGATCAGTTCACAACTCCACAAACAATGCATCCATGTCCCAATTTTGCCACATCCCTTCCACCCTTTAGCACTTTTCCTTTACTGCCATATTGGCCAATCTGATAGATGTGAAGTGGTACCTCAGAGTTGTCTGAATTTGCATTTCTCTAATCAAGAGTGATTTAGAACATTTTTTTCATGATTATTATTGACTTTAATTTTTTTATTTGAAACTTGCTCGTGCATATCCTTTGACCATTTGTCAATTGGGGAATGTTTAAATTTCTTTTAAATTTTACTTAGTTCTCTATAAATTTGAGAAATTGGGCCTTTATCAGAGAAATTTATCATTGAATTTTCCCCCAGTTTATTATTTTACTCCTAATCTTGGTTACATTAGTTTTGTTTGTACAAAAGCTTTTTAATTTAATATAATCAACATTGTTCATTTTATATCTATAAATACTTTGTCTCTTGTTTGGTCATTAATTCTTCCCTTTTCCAAAGATTTGCCAGGTAAACTATTCTGAGTTCCCCCAAGTTAATTATGGTAGTATTATTTATATCTAAATAATACACTCATTTTGACCTTATCTTGGTATAAGGTGTGAAATATTAGTCTATACCAGTGATTCCTAAAGTGGGTGCCACCGCCCCCTGGTGGGTGCTGCAGCGATCCAGGAGAATGGTGATGGTCACAGGTGCATTTATCTTTCCTATTAATTGCTATTAAAAATTAAAAAATTAATTTCCAGGGGGCTAAGTAATATTTTTTCTGGAAAGGGGGCGGTAGGCCAAAAAAGTTTGGGAACCACTGGTCTATACCTACCTTCTGCCTTACTCTTTTCCAATTTTTGCAGAAGTTCTTGTTAAATAAATAGTGAGTTCTTTTTCCAAAACTTGGGGGTCCTTGTCAAACTTCTTTTTTTAATAACCCTTACCTTTCATCTTGGAGTCAATACTGTGTATTGGCTCCAAGATAGAAGAGTGATAAGGGCTAGGCAATGGGAGTCAAGTGACTTGCCCAGGGTCACATAGCTCGGAAGTGTCTGAGGCCAGATTTGAACCTAGGACCTCCCATCTCTAGGCCTGGGTCTCAATCCACTGAGCTATCCAGCTGCCCCTCCTCATCAAACTTCTTAAGAGACTCTGGCCTGGAGCTGCAGTTTCTTTGCCTCTAGTAACATAGAGGATAGCTCTAGAGCTAGAAGGGAACTTAGAGGCTAGCTAGTTTAACCCCCTCATTTTAACGATTGGGAAACTGAGGACTATGGAAGTATAATGAACTGCTTAAGGCCATATGAGTAGTAAGTGTCAGAGGCTGGATCTGAATCCAGAACCAGTGCTCTTTTCCTAACTGATTGAAAGCCTGGTCTATCAGCCATTGACTTTTTTTGATTTACTTATGGAAGAAGAAGGCAATGACTGAAAGTATGTCCTAGAGATCTTTTTCTACCTACCAGTGTGGAAACCAACCAGTTAGCCCCATCATTTCAGCACACACCAGATACTTGGACCTACCTTTGCCTCATTTGAATGAGCTCTAGGTATGGAGGGACTTTTGATCTTTATTTACCACAGAGAAAGTAGAGAGATCCACTAATGACTTGCATGTGGACAGAACAAGATAGACAATATGTACAGAAGTGATAAAGAGATTTGGAGTAAAGGAGGGTTCACAATGGAGACACGTATGTGGATAGCGTTTTGGAGAATGTGATTTTGGGATAGGCTCAATAAGTTTGGGATAGGTTTTTTTAGTAGGTTCCTAGCGTCAGTGACTATGAGTTTCAGCCAAGCTGCCTGCAAGGCAGCGATTCTGGGAATAGAAAATGTCTACCCTAGTATGAGATAACACAGTTCCATGATAATACTGACTCACATTTTTATAGTCTTTTTTAGTTTTTAAAGCAACTGCAAGCCTTGGTCTCATTTGATATTATGTCTCCCAGTGAAGAAACTGAGAGGTTTAAATAGGTCAAATGATAGACCATAGTCATTTGAGCCCTGAACTCTTCTGAATTTGTTGCCAGATAAAATAAATATGGCCTGTCTGGGCTGGAGACAGTGATTCTTAGATCAGGGATCCCTCCATCAACAAACATTTATTAAGAGTCTATTATGAGCAGCTGGGTAGCTCAGTGGGTTGAGAGTCAGGCCTAGAGACAGGAGGTCCTAGGTTCAAATCTGGCCTCAGACACTTCCCAGCTGTGTGACCCTGGGCAAGTCACTTGACCCCCATTGCCTACCTTTACCACTCTTCCACTTAGGAGCCAATACACAGAAGTTAAGGGTTTTAAAAAAAAAAAGAGTATTATATCCCAGGCACTGACCTTGGTGCTGGGGACACAGACAAAAATTATGCAATCACTGCACCCTAGAAGTTTCTGTATATGGATAGTCTGGCTAATTTAGGGTCATGGGGTGGGGAGGGAAGGGAAGGACTAAACATCAATGAGAAATGCTGAACAAAAATGATATTGCTGAGAGTAACAGAAAAGGGACATGCCAATTGATGTTTTCACCTCCCAGTCCCAGAACCGAAATTCTGAAGGTAGTCATCACTGAATTAAATCTTATTTGCAAAGCTCCCAAATGGCTGTTTAATAAAGAGAAGGAAGTAACACCCATCTGATTTACAACATGAACCAATATAATAATCATGAAATATGACTTAAGTAACTTGAATTACCAGAACAACATGTAAATCTCAAGTCAGGCAGACTCCTCTCCTAGCTACATTTTTTATTTTTAAAAATGCCCTCTCAAAACCCTGACCCTGAAAAAAATCAAATCAGAAGACTTTGGCCATGGACTGGACTGTCTTGAGCTGCTTCTAATTTATGTGGCTCAGGGTGCTGATGTTTGCAAAGCTGCCCCCTTAAGGGCTGAGGTTAAAAAAGTGAGTGGCATGAGTTATAAATGAATGAAAAATCAGCTGCAGTTTGAGCCCTGTGCAATGGCCCCTACTTTGTAATGAGCCCTAGTTGGAGAGGTAACTCATGTCACCAAGTGAAGCTCCCTGCAGACCATTCCATTTGCCACTGCTGTCTGGAGGACAGATGTGCAGGGCACCAGGAACTGGCACTCTCTGGAATTGTTTATGGGGCTGTGGGTGTGCAGGAAGGTAGTGGGCTCCCTTATCAATAATAAATACCACCCTCCCCCAAACGCTTACCTTTAAATACAGCCTATGCTGTGACAAAACTCACCCTCAGGCATGGGAATTCATGTGGATGCTGGCTCTTTAACTTCTAGGGGCAGTGGGTGGGTGGTAGCCTGAGGGTGGGGGATGCTGGGAGCCAGAGTCTTGATTAGGATGAAACTATTGTCTGCAGGCCCATTTGGTTCAGACTGTCTCAGTCTGAATCCCTTGGCGCAGTATGAGTGGTCTTGTTTCATTCTGTTGTCTCTTTGCTCCCCTTAGAGAGAAATTAGATAATGCTGAGTGAATCGTAAATATCTTTTCTGAAACTTTGCTCACAGGAAACAGGAGAAGCCAGCCTTCCCATAGAACTGAAACTGAGGCAAGGCTGTTATATCCTGGAGCAGAAAGCCAACTGTTGGACTTCAGTGGCTATCACAGTGCTGAAGAATGGCTTGTGAAGGGAGAAGAGAGGGACAGGGCTGAGTGATAATACTATTGGGTAGTCAGAATGAAAATTATGCCACTTGAGAAAAAGAAATCAAGTTGTGTTGATATCTTTCATTTTTTCTTTGACTCAGTTTCCCAATGTTGCCTGTTTTTTCCTCTCCTTCATCAGTGACTCTAGGTGGGAAGGGTTACTTCTCCCTAAAATTTCTGTAACTTTGACCTCAGATACTCATTCCTTTATGTGGGAGAGACTCAGATACAGAAGAGAATGGCCACATGTTGAAGAATTACTTAGACTTATCTTGTGCTTTATAATTCTTGAACACTTTCTAGGGATGTTCTCATGCAATCCTCTCACACAGTGGGAGAGAGGCAAGGCAAGTACTGCTGTTTGAAGCTCAGACACTTATCCAAAGAGCAAGTAAGTGGTACAACTAGGAATTGAACTCATGCCTTCAATTGCTTTCTTCATGCAACAGATGAATGCCTGGGTTTTTGACTTTTTTTAATTTTTAAATTTTGAATATTTTCTCCTAGTTACATATTTCATGTTCTTCCCCTCTCCCCCAATCCCCCTAACCCCCCCTTAGCTGACACACAATTCCACTGGGTTTTACATGTATCATTGATCAAGACCTATTCCATATCATTGATAGTTGGACTAGAGTTATCATGTCAGTAACCCCTTTTATAGGACCTGCGAGATTTTCTTGCTTTGAAATATCCCACTTGGAAACTCATTGTTTTCTTTCTCTTTAAAAAAAAACAAAGATAACTCCAAGGTAATGAAATATTAGTATAATATTGTGGACATAGGTCAAGACTAAGAATCAGGAAACCTGAGTTCTGATCTGACTTCATTCTCTTGCTATAGTATTGTGAAAATTTCTAATTCTAAAATGCAATCACTTTAAAAATCATATCTCTGCCTAGGACGCCTCTTCTCCCCAACATGCATACTGAAAAAATTCTTGGAAGTTTCTCACAACAGGATGGGTTTTTATTTACTGTAAGTGACCCTCCTTTGCTAGAGTACTCAAGGAAAGAAAGATTATGTATTGTAATTGTGACTACACTAGTCCTCTCTCCTTTCTTCTGGTCAATGCTCATTAGCATTTGGGATTTGTAAAGTACTGTGTGGCTTTTGAGGAGCTCAGGTGGGAGGCTAATATTCAGGAGATGCTAGCACACTCTAGTCAGGTGCAGAACTGACTCCAGAATGGGAAATAATCCATAGAAGGTCATGTACACCAGCTGTAAGCAAGCTGTTGAGGGAACTTCAGACTGAGAGCCTCCCGAGTGGTCCCAGCTGTGGACTAACATGTTCCTTTATTGGGAAAGTAATATTTGATTGCTTAACTTGGAATGGGAGAGGAAAAAGTACTCAATTACTTTTCTCCCTGCCCCCAAGTTAGCACCAGCAAGACTCTGACATAATTTGTTCTGAGAAGGGTGTAGTAAACCCCTTAAGGTTAAAGACTGTGTTTTCAGCCTTTTAGTTATTCTAGTACCTGCACAAAGTAGGCACTCTCTCTTTGGTATTGGTATTCACTATGCTGATAGTGACCTGGGCAAGTCACTTTACCTTTCTAAGCCTCAGATGTCTTACTTCTAAAATATGGATAATATTGATACCTACCTTTATGAGGCTCAAATGGGTTGCTGTATGTAAAGTTTAACTACCAGATACAATAGCTATGGAGCATTGGGGAGATCACTAACCCTCTCTCTGCTTCAGTTTTCCCCATTTGTCCAATGGAGATGATGATGGATAATAACAGCACCTACCTTCCAGGAATTTTGTGAGCATCAAATGACCTGATAAATATTTAAAATGAAGTGCTTTGAATACTTATACAAATACTAGTTATTATGATCATGGTTTTATCATCATTATTATTTTAAAAATGCTTTGCAAAGCACCTTAAAATACTATGCAAATGCGATCCTCTGTTAGCATCCCCATCGTTATCAGTACTTTCTTCTCATCACCCTTGTGAAGAAGGCAGTGCGGATACCATTAATCCTTTTTGACAGATTGATTCTACAGAAAGATCCCTAGAGACTGGTTACTCTGAGTTGTTTAGTTGTTCATTTGTGACTGACTATGTAACTCCACACTTACTTAATTTGTTCATGGGGTTTTTTGGTAAAGATACTGGAGTGGTTTGCCATTTCCTGCTCCAGTGTCCCCATTTTACAGATTAGAGTTGAGGCAAGTAGGGACTAAACAATTTGCCCAGGGTCACACAGCTAGTGTCTGAGCCTGGATCTGAATTCATGTCTTTGAGTCCAAGCCCCATTGCTCTGTCTATTCTGCCTGAATTCTGATAAGTCAGCAGCAAATGGATAATTGGCCCTTTTATCTTAAGTGGAATGCTGTTTAAATTATAACTATGATGGCAACTATTTAAACTCTAGGAGATGCAAACAAACATCTAGAGGACATTCCTTGAAAAGTCAACCTCATTTATGTGGTGGAACTGTCTCCAGATAAAATTTGACTAGATTCAGCTCCTGTAGAGAAATGTGCCTTAATTCTCAAATGGATCCTTTGGTCATTGTCACATTGATGTAAGTGTTCCATCCAGCTATGTAAATCATCTAACTCTCCTCTGAATCTTCCTCAGTGTTCACACTAGGGATGTACTCATAATACTGGAGTCCATCATTGTTCTTTCTTGACAATATGAGGGTATCAGTGGAATACTCTGGCTGTCTGCTGCCATCTCATTTTCATGACTTGGCTCACCTACCTTTTCTTTTGTCCTGCAATTTCTTGCTGGCATCTTTCACTCTTATTCTTCTTCAAAGACCTTCATTGGTTATATGCTGCAGCCTAATCATGCCCACCACACATCTTTCCAATGCTTTCTCTGTGATGCTTAGCTTTAGTTCTTCGGGGATAGCAGTATTCCAAAAGTGGGATCCATATAGCAATACTGGTAAGATGCCTGTATTGAAAATGTGGGAAGCTTAGGATCAGTAAAAGTGCATTGCAATTTCCACAAAGCAAGACTGCTTTCATATCTTCCTTCTTTTTAACTCTTTTCCCCAGATTTGTAGTTGATATCTATTTTCTGTTTGGGGCAACCATTCTATTGGACAAGTTCTATTCAGAATTCTTTAGAAATGTGGGCAATTGGCATTCTTTGTAAACTTGGTCTTTCCAGTGTGCTTGGATAGGCCCAACTCGTTTGAATGATGATAGTTCCCTCCCAGGAGACTCTTCAATATCTTGGGGTTTGATGCTTTTGGTACTATGTCACTTGCCAACAGGAGCATCTGGAGGACCTCACCATCCACAGGAACTCCTTTATCCATCTGGGCTTGGCATTGGATCTGCTCCATCCCAGTGGTGAATACTTTTGGCAAGCCTGCATTTCCCTGCTTATGCTTCGCCTGATGTTTTTCAACAGAGGGTCATTGAAGAGGGTTATTTTGCTCATTATACCTTCTGATATATCAGTATACTGAGATTGCTAAAATTCTTAATGCATATTTGTGCTCTTAGAACTTATGTATGAATGGGATATACCTATCATGTAAAATAGCCAATCAAGTGGCATTTTATATTAATGTCCTAATGCTTTTCCTAATCAAGAAATAATAAGTACAATAGGATTTTACATTCTCCACATCATTTAGTAAACTGGGAGATGATAAAAATGTAGCCCACTGTTGAATTTCATTTGTGAAAGCCTGATTCAGGCATACTAATGTCTTCTTTCAAGAATATCCTCAATGGGGGGCAGCTGGGTGGCTCAGTGGATTGAGAGCCAGGCCTAGATACGGGAGGTCCTGGATTCAAGTCTGACCTCAGACATTTCCTAGCTGTGTGAACCTGGGCAAGTCACTTGATTGCCTAGCCCTTACCACTCTTCTGCCTTGGAGCCAATACACAGTATTGACTCCAAGATGGAAGGTAAGGGTTTAAAAGAAAAAGAATGTCCTCAATATATGTATTGATGATCCTCATGATGATTGAATATAGGTTAAAGAGTTGGCATATAGGTCAGCTAGGTAGTACAGTAGATAGAATGCTGGAAGACTCATCTAACTGGCTTCAAATTTGGCCTCCAATACTTACTAGCTATGTGAGCTTGGGCAAATAACTTAACCCTGTTTGACTCAGTTACTCATCTAGAAAATGATCTGAAAAATGAAATTCCAGACCACTTCCATATCCTGGCCAAGAAAATTGCACATATAGTCATGAAGAATCAATAACATCTATGACTTTTGCCTCCTTTGGTATTTTGTCATTTGCATATCTTGTAACTAAATAAAATAATACATTAAAAATGTCCTTACATTTGGATCTCTTCCAGAATGAATCTCCTCCATATACATTTGATTTAAACTGGTTAATTTTCCCATCTTTTTTTTCTTTAGTGCTATTTCTACCTCATTTCTGATGACTTCAGGAACCTGAGTCAGATTAGATGGCTCAACTATCCTTGGTGGATAAAGCAGAATATTGTGATAATTTTTGTAAATGTTTTCTATTTTTCTTTTATTTGTAGTTCTTTCCCTGCTTTCCTCCTTAAAATCTCTTGGGATGACTTGTCTTAATTGATTGGCTTGCCAAATTTGGAGACTCTTCTTAATCTTTGGTTTCTCTTTTTATCATCTTTACTTCTCCCCCTTGGCTGCCATTGTCTGATGCACATAGAGATAGTGACCAGACCTGTGATTTTCTTGGTATAAGAAACTCCTAGATGAAGGAACTCCCTTAACTAAAATTCTCTAGAGTTTTCAGAGCTCAAGTGACTTGTTGAGGGTCAGAAAGCCATGATATATCTGAGCTTGAACTTGAGCTGAGGACTTGTGGCTCCGAGGCCACCCTCTGTCCATTATGCCTAGCTTCTTCCCACTACCTATTTGTGATGCTATGCTCATGAACAGAAAAGTTACTTATTCATGGATGTTTGTTAAATTGAACAGAAGTTCTCAAATTCTTGCTCGTAGGCTCTACCACTGAGGAACAGCCAATGCCACTGAGTATAGCACATGTCTTAAATTTCAGACATGTTAGGGGCAGGTGTGTACCGAGGAGAAGAGGGTTCACAGTTGACTATAATAGTGAATGATTCTCACCCCCACTTTGGTGATATGAAAGGATGATGATATTAAGTGGGGGTGGACCCATTGGAAACTAGCCCCTTAGTGTTTATGATCAAGGATAGAGGGGATTTTGTGTATAGGCTGGATGGGATTCAGTGTTTCCATATTGGTAGGGCCTAACAAAGATTGCAATTTTATCATCATTGCCTTTGAAAACGCAGGGCAACAAAGGATAGTGCTTTGCTCATAATTACGTTTCTGTTCATTCATTTCTTCATTCATTCACTTATTCACTTCTACATAGAACATCAACAGAAGAGAATTTCAGTCGAGGTCAGTCAACATGCAGAATAGCAGTAAATGTTTTGGACAGATCTAAGGTAAGGATAATTATTGCCATCTGATGCAGTGGGTAAATCAAGTCAATCAGAATTTGTTGACCACTTTTGCTGCTCAACCAGTGTTGGAGATAATAAGAATAGATTTCTAGAGCTGTAAGGGCTTCTAGAAGCTGTTTGATCCAACCATCTCATTTTACAGAGGAAACTGAGGCCCAGAAAAAGGAAGCAAAATGAATCAGCAAAATGACAGAGTGAAACAACATTGGGCCCCAAAGAGGAGAAGCCAGAAAGGTAGGCAGAGACCATCTGGGGAACTGGGGTGAGAAGGGAGCAGGAGGTAGCAGAAGGCATAGCAGTAAGTGAAGACCAAGCCACACCCCCCACACCCACACATCTGTTCTCACAGCTTCCAAGCTTAAGCCCTGTTTAGTGGGCAGACCCTGAGATCCTGCTAAAGCAAGTCCAAGCCAACTCACACCCCTTGAAATTTCAAACCTGTGGAGAAGTCCAGAGTTCTAGACAAGGTCAATCTGGGCTGAAGGGGGTCAATCCACGTGGGCCCAAAGTGAAGCCAGGAATCCCAGTCTGGGCTAAGGATGCGGATATAATCCACCATTTAGGGTGAAGACACAGTTCTCAGGAGGAACTTCCCTGGGATCTCTTTGCCCAAAACTAAGGGCAGAGCTCTAGGACAAGGCACTCAAGGGTGTGCCTGATTGAATCAAGAACACCTTAAGATAAACACACACACACACACACACACACACACACACACACACACACACACACACACACACACACAGCCTAAGCCCGGGACTAGGATTTGATCAACATCTGACCTGATCAAGTGCACAGTGAGATCAAAAGCTTACACCAAAGCTTGAGGAAAGTCTTTAAGCTAGCAATGTCTCAAGGGTCAATTGAATCAGCACAGGGAGGGGACTATCGAGCTCTCAGCCCTCAGATCATCTGGTAAACTAGTAACAACCCATAAAATAAGCTGAAAATAGCATCAAGGAAGGACTGAAGTTTGAGGGTATCCCAATTTCCCAGAACACAGTGTCTACCTATAATTAAATAGGAAAAATGAGCAAACAACCAAAAAATCTAACTCTAAAGACTTATTATGGAGACAAAGAACAAGATGCAGACACAGAAGAGGACAGCGAAAGCAAAGGAAGCACATGTAAAGTCCAAAAGAAAACTATGGAATGGACACAGAGTCTGGAAGAGCTCAAAAAAGACTTCAAAAACCAATTAAGAGGGCAGCTGGGTAGCTCAGTGGAGTGAGAGTCAGGCCTAGAGACAGGAGGTCCTAGGTTCAAACCCGGCCTCAGCCACTTCCCAGCTGTGTGACCCTGGGCAAGTCACTTGACCCCCGTTGCCCACCCTTGCCAATCTTCCACCTATGAGAAAATACACCGAAGTACAAGGGTTTAAAAAAAACAATTAAGAGAGGTAGAGGAAAAGTGAGGAAGAGAAAGGAAAGTAATGCAAGAAGAAAGGAAAGGGATCCAAGAAGAAATAAGTCAACTGAAAAAGTAGAACCAAAAAGTGACAGAGGAAAACTAAGCTTAAAAATCAGAATTGACCATCTAGAAACTAATGATTTCATGGAAATCAAGAAATAGTAAAGAAGAATCAAAGGAATGAAAAAACAGAGGAAAACATTAAATAGCTTATTGAAAGAACAACTGACCTAGAAAATAGATCTAGGAGAAACAGTCTAAGAATTATTGGACTACCTGAAAGCCATGATGCTTTAAAAAACCTTTGGTAATTTCTTTGGAAATTACCAAAGATAACTACCCAGAGATCCTTGAACAAGAAAATAAAATTGAAATCGAAAGAGTTCACAGATCGCTTCCATAAAGAAATCTTCAACTGACAACTTTCTGGAATGTAATAGCTAAATTCAAGATCCACCAAGTCAAGAAAAAAATACTTCCAACAGCCAGAAAGAAACCATTCAAATACCATGGAGCTACAATTAGGCTCATTCAGGACCTAGCGCCCTCTACATATACATATAATATAATATTCAGGAATGCAAAAGATTTGGGTATACAACCCAGAGTCACCTATCCAGCAAAACTGAGTATATTCTTTCAGGGAAAAAAAAGGTCATTCAATAAGATAGAAGATTTCCAAACATTCCTGAGGAATAAGCCAGACCTAAACAAAAAATTTTAAGGCCAAATATGAGACACAGGAGAAGCCCAGAAAGGTAAATAAGAAAGAGAAAATTTTAAGAACTCATTAAGGTAAAAATGTTTATAGGTCTACATGGAAAGAGGATCTCTGTAACTTTCAAAAATTACTCTAGTAGTGGACTAGATAGAAGAAATTTACTCAGAAAGAGGGTGGAAAAGTAAGCTGATTATGATAATATGATGTATGTGATGATATATGATGATATGATATATATGTAAATGTGATTATATATAATGATATGTATGTACAACATGTGTGTATGCATATGCATGTCATGTAAAAATCAATTAAGGGCTGAAAGAAGGGTTGTACTGAGAGAAAAGGGAAGAGAGAGATAGAATGGGGCAAATTATATAATATAAAGACATGAGAAAAATCAATACATAGAGGGGAGGATAAGGGTGGTGATGAGCAATGCTTAAACTTTACTCTCATTATAACTGGCTCAGAGAAGGCAAAAAGAGTTTATTCAGTGGGGCATAGAATTCTATCACCCTACAGAGAAGAAGGGGAACAAGACAAGGGAAGGGGATGGTAATTGAAGGGAGGGGGAACTGGAGGAGTGATAAAAAGCAAAATGCTGCTGAGGAGGAACAGAGTGAAAGGGAATAGAACAGGATCTAAAGGTGATAATACTATGGAGGGCAATACACAATTAATAATCATAACACTAAAAGTGAATGGGATGAACTCACCCGTTGAACAGAAGCAGATAGCAGAATGAATTAAAAACCAGAATGCTACTATATGTTGCTTACAAGAAACATATTTAAGGCAGGGTGTCATACACAGATTCAAGGTAAAATGCAGGAGCAGAATTTGTTATGCATCATCTAAAGTTAAAAAAAAAAAACAGATGTAGCAATCATGATACCAGACAAAGCCAAAGTAGAAATTGATCCGATTAAAAGAGATAATGAAGGAAATTACATTTTGCTAAAAGGTACTATAAGCAATAAAGTAATATCAACACTAAAAATGTATACACCAAATGGTATGGCATCTAGATTTCCAAATGAAAATGGAAGGAACTCAAGGAGGAAATTGATAGTAAGACCATACTAGTTGGGGATCTCAACCTTCCCCTTTCAAAACTAGATAAATTGAACCAAAAAATAAATAAGAAAGAAGTAAGGGAAGTAAATGAAATGCTAGAAAAATTAGAGTTAATAGATATCTGAAGAAAACAGAATAGGAATAAAAAGGAATATACCTTCTTATCAGCAGTACATGGTACATATACAAAGATTGACCATGTACTAGGGCAAAGAAATATTATAAACAAATGCAGAAAAGCAGAAATAACGAATGCAACTTTTTCAGATCATAATGAGGTAAAAATTATAATTAACAAGGGTCCATGGAAAGAAAAATTTAAAGTTAATTGGAAAATAAATAATATAATTTTTCAAAACGGATGTGTCAAAAAGAAATCATAGGAACAATTCCAGACTTTGTTGAAGAGAATGACAATGAGGAGACATCATATCAAAACCTATGGGATACAACCAAAGCTGTACTGGGGGAGGGGGGGAATTTATATCCCTGAGTGCCTATACCAACAAAATAGAGAGGGAGGAGATCACTGAATTGGGCTTCCAACTTAAAAAATTAGAAAGAAAATAAATTAAAAATCCCCAGATGAAAACTACATTGGAAATCCTAAACATTATAGGAGAAATTAATCAAATTGAAAGGAAAAGAACTATTGAACTAATAAATAAGACAATAGATGATACTTTGAGTACTAGTTAATCTAATAAAAAAGAAAGAAGAGAATCAAATGAACAATTTCAAAGATGAAAAGGGTGACCTCACCTCTAATGAAGAGGAAATTAAGGTAATTATTAAGAAATACTTTGCTCATTTATATGGCAATAAATATGATAATCTAGGTGAAATGGGTGAATATTTACAAAAATATAAATTCCTTAGATTAACAAAAGAAAAAATAAAATACTTAAATCATCCTATCTCTGAAAAAGAAATTGAAAAAGCCATCAAGGAACTTTCTAAGAAAAAATCCCCAGATGGATTCACAAGTGAATTCTATCAAACATTTAAAGAACAACTAATCCCAATACTGTATAAATTATTTAACAAAATAAGCAATGAAGGAGTTTAACCAAACTCATTTTATGACACAAATATATTACTTATTCCAAAGCCAGGCGGACCAGAAACAGTGAGAGAAATCTCTGGACCAATTCCTTAGTGAACATAGTTGCAAAAATCTTAAATAAAATACTAGCAAAAAGACTCCAGCAAGTGATCATGAGGATTATTCACTATGATCAGGTGGGATTTATACCAGGATGAAAGGATGGTTTAATAATAGGAAAACCATCTACATAATTAACCATATTAACAACCGAACCCAACAGAAATCACATTATTATCTCAGTAGATCCAGAAAAGGCCTTTGACAAAACACAGCACCTATTACTATTGAAAACACTAGAAAGTTAAAAAAATAAATGGTGAATTGAACCCAGGAGAGCTGGGATAGGGCCTCCCTGTAACCCAACCTGAGCTGGTGATTGGGATCTTCTTATGACCTCAACCACATCATGAGAGTATTTTTAGCATAGGACTGAGGAGTAAATACAAAAGAGGTACCCACCGAGGGTGCTCATTGGCAGGCTCCCGAGAGCAAAGAAATCCTGCTGACCCTGATTCAACAACATCATCAAGCCTCCTCTGTCCTGGACCCTGTGCCTTATCTGAGCTGCAACATCCTCCCAATTTTCCCTCTTCCATCATGTGGCTATCAGCAGCAATTTTACCCCAAGTGTTCCTCCAAGTGAAGGGGGGACACCAGTGGGAAGCATCTTCCCCCACCTGCCTTGTAAGCCTCATCAGGAGGCAGAAGGACCATAATAGCTCTGTCCTGAGGCTCCATGGAGGGTCTATCAGTACTCTCTGGACATACAAATGACCTCTAATGTGGGCCTGCTCTCCAGTGCTCTCCACCTCCAGAGAAAGGATGTTGGAGTCGGAATACAGATCAAAGCAGGCTATTAGTCACTTTAAATGGTGTTTTTATCATGGCAGTTGGGTTCTAGATGGGTATTCTCTCACAATTAAGAAGTAAGTTTGCATGATAATACATGCATTACCCAAATCAAATTGCTTACCATTTCTGAGAGGGGGAGAGAAGGAAGGGAGGGAGACGATTTGGATCTTAAAATTTTGAAAACATAAATTGAAAACTATTTATTACATGTAATTGGGAAAATAAAATATCAAAAAGATTTTTAAAAACACTAGAAAGTATAGGAATAGAAGATCCGTTCCTCAAATGATTGTATACTTAAGAACTTCAGAAAATGAACTAAAAGACTATTAGAAATAATTAAGAACTTCAGCAAAGTTACAGGGCAGAAGATAAACCCACATAAATCATCAGGGTTTCTATACAGTTCCTACAAAACTCAGCATCAGGAGTTAGATAGAGAAACTCCATTTAAAATTACTCTAGACCAAATAAAATAAAATAAAATTAATCTAGATCAGTGATGGGCAAACTTTTAAAAGAGGGGGCCAAAGGAAAGGGAAAAAAAACTTTAGGCAGGCCAATATAATTTATTAAATAATAACAATGATACACTTTACAAAATTCTTGTATTTTTTGTGATACTAAGCCCTACTAATGACTGAAAGATTATGAAGAAGAATGTGATGAATGAAACTGTGACTGCATTTCTAAAAGTTTCATTTAGAACCCAATTGTTTCAAACTGCGATGCACTTATTCTTAGAAGAGAAGTTAAATTCTCATCTGTCAGTCTGTTTCTAAGGCAACTCTTTTAAAGTTTCATTGTAGAAAACACCTGTTCACATATATATGATAAAGCAAACATAGCAGTAACTTTCTGGGCATGAGATATCAGATTTGGGAAAAGTAGATTTCAACAAGGACTTGTAGAACTCTAATTTTGGAACATTAAGAAACAACTGTTTGAGTTGAGTGTTACATTTTAATTCAGTCAATTCAAGTTACAAGTCTGGTTTCGCTGTTTCACAGTTCACATTAAAAGGCATACTGAAAATTTCAAAGTCTTCTTCAATAACACTGAAGTCTTCAAATCTTCGTTCAAATTCACTTCTCAGACTATCTTCGTAACTCTTAAGCTTTTCTTTCATCACCAGGGCTATTAAATTCCACCTTGGGAAGTGAGACAAGTTATTCTTAGCAAGCCAATTCGCAAATAGAACAAGTTGTAGTTTAAAACCCTTGAGATGTCCCCAGATATCGATAAATTGATTTTTGCCTTGCTTCTTGACATTCAACTTGTTCATGTGACAGAGAAGATACATAAAAAATGTAAAGTCTGAAAGCCATGCAGTATCTTCCAGAATTTTATACTCTAAAGGCCCCTGTTTCTCAAGGAAGAATGTCACTATTTCTTCTTTCAGGTGCCAAACTTGCTCGAAGATGCATCCTGTGCTAAGCCACCTTACTTTTGAGTAGTACAATATATCAGAGTACTCAGATTGCATGTATTCTAGAAACTCCTGAAATTGTCTGTGAGCAAGCCCTTGAGATCAAATAGCATTAACCAGCTTCATAATAATGTTAAGCACAGGTTTCACATCCAAAGCACATTTACACAGGGTGTCTTGATATATGATGCAATGTAGAGAACTATAACATTGTTATCTGGATATTTTTCATTAAAGATCCCAACAAATCCAGATTTCTTCCCTATCATATTTCTTGCTCCATCTGTTATACTACCTATGCAATTTGTAGGAATTTCAAAGTTGAAATTCCTTCCATAAATTCATGAAAAATATCTGACCCTGTTGTAGTTCCCTTCGACGACCTCATTCATGCTAGTTCCTCTGTAATACAGAAGTTTTCATCAATACCTCTTATAAATAATAGCAACTGTGCAGTATCATTTCTATCAGAGCTTTCATCCATAGTAACTGAGCAGAATTGGCCAATCTTTGATTCCTACTGTGATGATATGTTTTTATCTATTGCTTCGATTCTAGAAGTCACTGTGTTCCGAGATAAACTTTTTGTTTCAAAACATTTTCTTTTGTCAGGACATGAAGTATAGCAAACTTTGAGCATGCAGTGTTTAACAAACTCACCATCAGAGAGAGCTTTGTTACTTTTAGCAATATTGTATGCTACAACATAACTTGCATGTGTAGCTGCTTGCTTAGAACAGGAATCTTGACATCATACTACAAGAAATTATCCAAGAAAACTGCTCTGATGTTCTTCAACAAGAGGGCAAAATAGACATTGAAAGAATCTATATATCACCCTCTACATTAAATCCTCAAAAGACAACCCCCAGGAATGTAATTATCAAATTCAAGAGCTTCCAAGCTAAGGAAAAAATATTACAAGAAGCCAGAAAGAGACAATTCATATATCAAGGAGCACCAATCAAGATGACACAGGATCCTGAAGCCTCCACACTAAAAGACTGCAAGGCCTGGAATATGATATTCAGAAAGGCAAGAGAATTGGGTCTACAACCAAGGATCACTTACGTATAAAAATTGACTATTTACTTCCAGGGGAAAGTATGGGCATTCAACAAAAAAGAAGGTTTCCAGGTGTTTGTAAAGAAAAGACCAGACCTTTGTGG
Source organism: Gracilinanus agilis (assembly GCF_016433145.1). Classification (NCBI taxonomy): domain Eukaryota; kingdom Metazoa; phylum Chordata; class Mammalia; order Didelphimorphia; family Didelphidae; genus Gracilinanus; species Gracilinanus agilis. Next base: position 4,152,123 of record NC_058136.1, on the reverse strand, counting down.
AAATTTTGATATCCAAACACACAAATCAAGAGAAAAAAGAAAAGGTAAATAAGAGAGGGGAAAGAAAAAATATATTTTTAAATTTTCTTCTTTAAGGGCTTCAATAAGGTCATATTGTTTATATTCCTATATTGAAAAATATTATTTGTAATTTGGAAAAATCGTATTCACTATTAGAGTAATTAGAAGAAATATTCATAAATAGAGGTTGGGGTATTAAGCAGTCTAAGATGATGTGCAAAAAAGAAAATGGGGTGGAATAGGAGATGACAGCAAGAGAAACTTGAAGGAATAAGAAAAATAGGATAATCTATACCACACAAAGAGGCGCATGGGAAGGAGAGGGGATGAATACTATTATAAGAAGGCGAGGAAGAGAGTGTTAATAGGTAATACTTAAATCTTACTCTCAGTAGAAGGGAGAGGGAAGAGCTTCTAGATCCACTGGAGTATTAAATTCTACCTTACCCTACAGGGAAAGCGAGAAGGGAATAATGAAGAGGGGGGGAGTAGGGTGGGGAGCAAAAAGGGAGGTAAAGAGTGGGGGGAGGGAATTTAATAGACCCTAAAAAAATAATTACAGGGGAATAAAAAGGAAGGTGGTGGAAAGGGAAGTAAAATAAGGGTGGGGACTGAAAGGACTGATTAAAAAGCAAAACACTGGTGTAGAAAGAAATAGTGAAAGAAGGAAGGGTAGGACTAGGAGAGGAAATCAAAATGTTAGGGAATACATAGGTGGTAGAATGTGAATGGGATGAACTCACCCATAAAACGGAAGCAAATAGCCAAGTGGATTAGAAACCAAAATCCTACCATATGCTGTCTACAAATAACACACATAAGGCAGTTAGACACACAAAGGGTAAAGGTAAAAGGCTGGAGCGAAATCTAATGAGCATCAACTGGGAAAATAAAGCCTGGAGTCACAATTATGATATCTGACAAAGTAAAAATAGATCTAGTTAAATGAATTAGGGAAAGTAATTACATCCTGATAAAAGGCAGTATAGACAATGAAGAAATGTCAGTACTCAATATGTATTCACCAAATGGTATAGCATACAAATTTCTAAAGGAGAAATTGGTGGAACTCAAGGAGGAAATAGATAATAAACCTATACTAGTGGGAGTCCTGAACCTTCCTCTATCAGATCTGGATAAATCAAACCAAAAAATAAATAAGAAAGAGGTGAGAAATGTGAATAAAATCTTAGAAAAATTAGAGTTAATAGATATGTGGAGGAAAATAAATAGGGACAAAAAGGAATACACCTTTTCAGCAGCACATGGTACATTGACAAGGATTGGCCATGTACTAGGGCATAGAAACATGGCAAACAAGTGCAAAAGAGCAGAAATAATAAATGTAACCTTTTCAGATCATAATGAAATAAAAATGATAATTAGTAAGACTACAAACCAAAAATTAATTGAAAATTAAATAATATGATTCTCCAAAATTGGTTAAAGAACAAATCATAAAAACAATTAATAATTTCATTGAAGAAAATGACAATGATGACACATCATATCAAAATTTGTGGTATGCAGCCAAAGCAGAACTTGGGGAAATTTATATCCATGAATGGATATATTAACAAATCAGGTAGCACAGAGGTCAATGAATTGGGCATGTATATGAAAAAACTAGAAAGTGAAAAAATTAAAAATCTCTGGATGAAAAGTAAATTAGAGATCCTTAAAATTATTAATAAAATCAAAAGGAAAAGAACTATTGAATTAATAAATAAGACAAGTAGCTGGTACTTTGAAAAAACAAGTAAAATAGACAAAGTCCTGGTCAATCTAATTAAAAAAAGAAAGAAGAAGAAAACCAAATCAGTAGTATCAAAGATGAAAAGGGAGTTCTCACCTTCTAATTTAGAAGCCTTCCCAACAAGATCAGCAGTGAAACAAGGATACCCATTATCACTTTTATTATTTAACATTGTACTAGAAACACTAGCAGTAGCAATTAGAGAAGAAAAAGAAATTGAGGGTATTAAAACAGGCAATCTGAGACCAAGCTATCTTTCGTTGCAGATGATATGATGATCTACTTAAGGAATACTAGGGAATTGACCAAAAAGCTAGTGGAAATAATCAACAATTTTAGCAAAGTTGCAGAATACAAAATAAACCCATGTAAATCATCAGCATTCCTATACATTTCCAACATATCCCGGCAGCAAGAGTTAGAAAGAGAAATTCCATTTAAAATAACCCTAGACAATATAAAATAATTAGGAAATAATTAGTCTGTCAAGACTAACACAGAAATTATATGAACACAATTACAAAACACTTTCCACACAATTAAAACTAGATCTAAACAATTAGAAAAACATTAATTGCTCATGGGTAGGACAAGCTAACATAATAAAAATGACAATCCTACCTAAATTAATTTACTTATTCAGTGCCATACCTATGAGACTACCAAGAAACTTTTTACTGAATTAGAAAAAGCTACAAAATAATCAAGAATATCAAGGGAAATAATGAAAAAAAATGTGAAGGATGGGTGTCTAGCAGTACCAAATCTAAAACTGTATTGTAAAGCAGTGGTAATCAAAACAGTTTGGTACTGGTTAAGAGACAGAAGGTAAGATCAGTGTAATAGACTTGGGGAAAATAACATCAGCAAGGCAGTCTATGATAAACCCAAAGAACCCAGCTTTGGGGACAAAAACCCATTATTTGACAAAAACTGCTGGGAAAATTGGAAAACAATATGGGAGAGATTGGGTCTAGATCAACATCTCATACCCTATACCAAGATAAGCTCAAAATGGGTGAATGACTTGAATATAAAGAAGGAAACTATAAATAAACCAAGCAAGAGTTAGAAAAAATTACAAAATATAAAATATATAATTTTGATTATAATAAAGCAAAAAGGTTTTGTACAAACAAAACTAATGCAATCAAAATTAGAAGGAAAGTAAGAAATTGGGAAAAATATCTTCATAACAAAAACCTCTGACAAAGTTCTAATTACTCAGATTTATGAGGTGCTAAATCAATTGTACAAAAAAAATCAAACCATTCTACAATTGTTCAATGGAAAAGGTACATGAATAGGCAATTTTATGATAAAGAAGTCATAAACTATCAATAAGCACATGAAAAAGTATTCTAAAGTTCTTATATTAAGAGAAATGCAAATCAAACCAACTCTGAGGTACCACCTCACAACCAGCAGATAGCAAGTGAGAGTAATAAATGTTGGAGGGAATGTGGCAAAATTGGGAAATTAATGCATTATTGGTGGAGTTGTGATTTGATCCAACCATTCTGGATGTCAATTTGGAACTATGCCCAAAGGGCTTTAAAAGACTGTCTGTCTTTTGATCCAGCCATACCACTGCTTGGTTTGTACCCCAAAGAGATAATAGAGAAAAAGACTTGTACAAAAATATTTATAGCTGCACTCTTTGTGGTGGCAAAAAATTCAAAAATTAGGGAATGCCCTTTGATTGTGGAATGGCTGAACAAATTGTGATATCTGTTGGTGATGGAATACTATTGTGCTCAAAGGAATAATAAACTGGAGGAATTCGATGTGAACTGGAATGACCTTCAGGAATTGATGCAGAGTGAAAGGAGCAGAACCAGGAGAACCATATTCACAGAGACAGATACACTGGCCCAATCGAATGTAATCGACTTCTCTACTAGCAGCAATGCAATGATCCTGGATAATTCTGAGGGACTTATGAGAAAAAAATGCTATCTACATTCAGAGAAAGAACTGTGGGAGTAGAAACGCATAAGAAAAACAACTGCTTGATCACATGGGTCGACGGGTATATGACTGGGGATGGTGATTCTAAATGATCACCTTGGTGCAAATATCAACAATATGGAAAGAGGTCTTGATTAATGACACATGTAAAACCCAGGGGAATTGTGTATTCACTATCGGAGAGGGGTGGGAGTAGGGGAGAGAAAGAACATGTTTTGTGTATCTATGGAAAATTTTTCTTAATCAATTAAATAAAATTCAAAAAAAGAATTAGAAAAAATTATAACAAAGTTCATCTGGAAGAAATAAAGATTGAGAATATCAAGGGAAATAAAGAAAAAATGTGAAGGATAGGGACCTAGCAGTACCAGATCTGAAAAGTATTGGTTATCAATACAGTATTGTACTGGCTAAGAGACAGATAGGTGGATCAATGGAATAGACTATGGTAAATGACCTCAGCAAACTAGTGTTCGATAAACCCAAGGACTCCAGCTTTTGGGACAAGAACTCACTATTTGACAAAAACTGCTGGGAAAAAATGAAAAACAGTATGGGAAAAATTAAGTTTAGATCAATACCCTATACCAAGATAAATTCAAAATGTGTATATGACATATGTAAAGAATGAAATCATAAATAAATTAGGTGAACATAGAATAGTATACTTGTCAGATTTGTGGGAAAGGAAGGAATTTAAGACTAAGCAAGAGTTAGAGAATACTACAAAATGTAAAATGAATGACTTTAATTATATCAAATTACATTTGTACAAACAAATCCAATGCAACCAAAATTATAAGGAAAGCAATAAACTCAGAAACTCCCTGACAAAGGTTTAATTTCCTGAATATATTAGGAAGTAAGCCAAATTTACAAAAAAAACCAAGCCATTCCCCAGTCGACAAATGGTTAAGGGACATGAATAGGCATTTTTCACATGATGAAATCAAAACTGTCAATAAGCACATAAAAAGTGTTCTAAATCCCTCCTGATTAGCAAAATGCAAATTAAAATATCTCTGAGGTACCAGCTTACACCTAGCAGACTGGCAAATATGACAGTAAAAGAAAGTGATAAATATTGGAGGAGATGTGGCAAAATTGGGACACTAGTACACTGCTGGTGGAGTTGTGAATTGGTCTAACCATTCTGGAATGCCATTTGAAAGTATGCCCAAAGGGCTTTAAAAGACTGCCTACCCTTTGACTTAGCCATACCACTATTGGGTTTGTATCCCAAAGAGATAATAAGGAAACAAACTTGTATAAAAATATTCATAGCCACACTCTTGATGGTGGCAAAAATTGGACAATGAGGGGATATCTCTCGATTGGGGGATGACTGAACAAATTGTGGTGTCTGTTGGTGATGGAATACTATTGTGCTAAAAGAAATAATGAACTGAAGGAATTCCATGTGAACTGGAATGACCTCCAGGAATTGATGCAGAGCAAAATGAGCAGAAACAGGAGAATGTTATACACAGAGACTGATACATTATGGCACAGTCAAATGTAGTTGACTTTTCTACTAGCAGCAATGCAATGGCCCAGGAGAATTCAGAGGAAATTGGGAGAAAGAATGCTGTCCACATCAAGAGAAAGAGCTGTGGAAATGCAAATGCATCAAAAATATGTGATTGATCATGTAGTGTAATAAGGATATGATTGGGGTTTTGATGTTAAAGGATCACGCTACTGCAGATACAAATAACTCAGAAATAGGTTTTGAACAATGATATGTGTATAACCCAGAGGAACTGATTGTCAGATTTGGGAGGGGGGAGAAAAAGGAGGTAGAGGGGCATCATGGATCATGTAACTGTGGAAAAATATTCTAAATAAAAAGGGGCAAAATGGGGAAAAAAAGAGATAGGATTGGAACTGAGGGCCACTGACTCTAGAGCCAGTGCTCATTTCGCTGTACTTTGCTCCCTTCCACATAAGAAAAGAAAGCATGATTTCTACCCTCAAGGAGCTTTCAGTTCTGCTGAGAATCTTAGACTCATATACCTTAAACCATCAGAAAAGAAAACAAGACTGTATACAGCTAAGAGTTGGATTTAGTGGTACCTAACCCTTATGGGAATTCAGAAAAGAGAGAAATCACTTTGGGAATGTATTTGAATAGCAAATTCTCTCCTTTTATTGACAAATGTAATCCTGCTGCTCCTTTCCCTTCAGTCCACTGTGACCCATTGGATTCCTAATGGGAAAATGTTGGACAGCTCCTCTGATTCAGAGACTCCCAGGTGCTGTTGATTTCAGGCCCCACTAGAGCAATAGCCCTGGGGAAACAGGCTGGTTCAGGGGCTTGCCTGAGGCTAAGTATTTGTCAGTGCATATCTCAGAGATTGAGGCTTTTGTAGAAGATTGAAATGGAACTAAATATACTTTACTTCAAGAACAGTTGGAAAGAGTGGCTGCATTTGGATATGTGAGTGGATTTATGTTGCCCTTGATATCAAAATTTTACTTTCTTATAAATATGTATCTGTATGAGTAATATTTCCATGAAGGATTAAGACAGATGGAAGCACTGAGAATATTGGAGATTCCCCCAGTGAGAAGTGCTAAAGCTTACTTTCCCTTCAAGATGAAGACAGAGAAAGAATACTTTAAGAGTAAAGGTTAAACCATCTCCTTCTTCCCTTTAGTCAGCCTCACTGTCTCCAGACCAAGTGACCTGCTAGTTGCTGTCGACCAACTGAGCCATTCAATTTCTGGCTTCTAATGCTTCCTCTTTCTCCTTCAAACCCCAGGTCTGCTTGGTTCTTTGCACTCTTTATCGAGATTGCTTTATATTTGAGGACTAACGTACAATTGAGAATAGAAACTAAATTGCACCATCAAGTAGATGTGGGTGCATTTTTTTCTGATATACACTGGGTATGAGATTTTGAGTAAGTCACTGAACCTCAAAGTGCTAGGGGAATTTTGAGAACTATGAATGACAGAGAATTGTGATCTGTAATGGTCAATTTCCCTGAACCAATGAAATAACAGTACTGAACCCTCACCCTACCCATCCTCAAGTAAACAACAGATCAAGCAAAACTATATATTCATTTTTATCCATGTATTTTCCTAGCAAACTTTTTGAGGGCAGGGATTGTTTTCTATGTTAGTATTTGTTTCCTCTGCTCTTAGTAGGGTGTCTGATATGGAGTAGATGCTTAATAAATAGTGATTGAATAGAATATTTCACCTAACAGAAATGTTTGCTAGTTGGAGGCTTCTTACTCCATGTACTGTCGAGAGAGAGGGTTAGGGGTGGGGTGGTTAAAAGAGAGACAGAGACAGAGGATGCAGATCACTTGACTGGGATCAATAGAGCAGACTTCTATTGGAGTCATCTCCCTTCTTTGTGTCTTATATATGTGATTTGACAGACCACCACAGTCTTTTTTTTTAACTTTCTTTTCATTTTTGCCTATTTAAAGGATAGGCAAGTGCCTAGCACAACTGATTTATGTTGGATGATGGGATTAAGAATCTCAGAAATCATAATCATTTTCCCTTAAGGACTGGAAATGTCTGCTTTTGGCACAGGGTCATATGGGAGTTACTTATGGCCAGAGTGGAAAGATCCTAAGACTGGTCTTTCCCAGCAGCCAGAGCACTTGAGAGATTTCTTGTGGAAACACCTATCAGAAGACATGCAGGCCCTTTCAGCCTTTGGGGACAATACCAGCCTATTTAGGGAGGTTCATGAGTGATCTCATATCCAAGAATTCCTGTGTTTATAAAATAAAACTGCTAGACGGATATTACCTCAGTAGATGCTTTTTGGAGGTTCAAGATGAATCACCAATTGTGGCTTCTTCTCAAGCTATGGCATGGACATTGGGGTAAGCTCTCTGGGCCCAGCTGTTATTTTTGAGGGGAATTCTAAATCATAGAGTAGTGATTTAAGGCTCATGTGGGAAAGAGTGTAAAAGATTCTCACAGAAAGAGGGACCCATGGGAATGTCTAAGGAGTGCCTTGACAGCAATCCTCAATTCAGTTTTCTTTTTTTCTGAGCCGGTCTTCTCCTTGATCACCTTCTCATAAAGGTGAAATTAATGAATGAAAAATAACTTATTCACTACTTTATGTACCAAATACTATGCTTAATGCTGAGGATACAATCAGAAAAGTAAGACTGTTCCTGTTCACGGGATGTTCACACTGTAATAGAGAGACAGTACAGATAGGAAGGAGGTTTATCACTAGGGTAGATGGAAAGGCCCCTAGGTCCTATGACCCATACCAAGTTGAGAGGAGGCAAAGGCAAGCCTGAAGAATATGATGACGTAGTGGGGCGAGGATCTTAGAGTCTTTGGCAAAACTTGTCTATCACAACCCAGCCCTGACTGACTGCTGCGATGACTTCTAGGGAATATCCAGATAGCAACATGCCTCCCAGCTCTCCCAGCATTACTTGGGGACTTGCCATATGGAATTATGCTTTTGATTTATGTTAATTTCATTATCTAACTTCCCCCTACCTCCACAGGGACCAGCAAATAGCCTCAGAATGGGAAGAAATTATTGGCAGGACGTGAAATTGTGGGTTGCTTTGATAAAAATCATTGTCTTCAGGGATTCAGGCTCTGATTACTAGTTAGACTGGGTGACAATATTGCTGAATTGGATGCTCAGCATTATTAAGAGGACCGTAGTTGGTATCATTAACTGATATCCATTATTCAGCTAAATGTTCCATGCCTTCTTAATAGCCTGCTTCCTCATAAACTGGGGCAGAAGTGACATCTTTTTTGATAGAAGTTCAAAGGGCAGGTAGCACTCACAACACCTTGTTGCAATGCTAACTGTGCCATAAAATTTGTCACCAGAGACAAGTCGGGTTTTGTTTTTATCCTCACCTAAAATACAAGTTGAACTTTGCATCCATTTAAGTGCTTAATAGACATTTCTTCATCCATCCAAGCCACTGGAGTGCGATCAGATTTAGTCCACAGAGGTGTTATGAAGCCCCTACTCTATATCAGAGGCACTCCATTGGTTAGGAATTTGTGGGCTGGGGGTTCATGAACTATCACTCTATATGATTTTGGGACAAGTGAATCTGTCAGTCACAGGAGAAGGCTGACTGATCAGCAACCAAAATGTGTCACTTGGTCAGGTCCAAGGGCAAGGGATCCTCTCACAGTGACTCTGACTGTCTCACTCATGCCTAGGCATTACTCCTACACCATTCCCTCATGTTCACTTCCTTGGCTCATGTATTGATTGTGGTTGAGTTTCTTGATGGCAAACTTTTCCCAGAGATCTGGGGGTGGGGTGGGGGTGGGGAGCTGTGTATTTCCCATTTGCATAGGTCTTTCATTGCTTCTCTAAATTGGGCATCAGATGCCCATAAGCTTCAGAGTGTTAGTCACAATGTGGAGTTTCGAGATGTAGGTGGATGAATAGAAGGGACTGATGGCTTCCCCTTGTATAGCAGGGCATTTGTCATTGGGATAACATTCTCAGGTGATTTTTTTGTCTAATCTCCCTGAAATGAGCAAGTTTTTTGGGAGTTTAGCTGCTGCTAACAGTGGATTTGGGAGTGCTTTCTAAGAATAGGAAACAAGAAAAACAGTGGATATAGTTTTGGCTCTGTAATCAAAGGATCTCAGTTCAAATCCTGACTCTGTCATGTGTTGGGTTACCCTGGGCTATTCACTTCCCTTTTCTCTGCCTCAGTCTCTTCTGTAAAGTGTAATGTTTGGACTCTGTCACCTGTGAGGTCCTTTCCAGCCCTAGATCTAGGATCCTATGTGTGACACTGAGCAAATAATTTTCTATCTCTAGGCCACAGTTTCCTCCTCTGTAAAATGAGAAAGTTGAATTAGATGGAGATTTTTGATATTGTGTGAGACTATGGGCTAGTCCTTTCCCCTTCCTGAGCCTCAGTTTCCCCCTCTTTAAAATGAGAATGTTGGACTAGAGGGCCTCTGAGAGTCCTCCCAGCTCTAGATCAAGGATCCTAAGATCATATGAGAGAATCCCAGAGTGAAACCAAGAGACCTAGACCGGAATATGTAGTAAACAAGTTACTGAACCCATCACTCATGGCCCTTAGTTGTATTAAGGGACCCTTCCTTCAGAGTACTTCAGAGAAGTGAAATTGTTTGTCTTTTGCAAACGGAGGGTTTAAATCCAGCTAACAATCAACTTTCCGCAGGCGATTTAATCTTTTGGCTGGATTAACTGCTGACTTTAAAAAATGTAATTACCCAGCTGTGAAGGGCCATTTGGGAGGTTTCTGGAAATGGCTCCTGGGGTATGAGGGTGTGGGGGTCTGGCAGGATGGAGTTATGGATCTCAGTAAATTGGTGACAGAGTATTAGTGAACTTGCTTAATTCCAGAACTATGCAATATCTGAAATGAATAGGAGGGAAGAGCATCATGTGTCAAATCCAGCCTTGTTTGTCTGTTTTCTCTACTTCCTGTTTTGGTCTTCTTGATTCAGAAGACCACTGGGCTTTGTCAGTAAGTGATAATGAAGAAAATAAAAATGGTTTCTGGGAGCCTTTGTCCCCCACTAAGCCTGCAGCCCCCATTTGGCCTAGACAAAGCTGCTTGTTAGAGAGCAGCCTGGAACAATTATGGAGTTCTTACCCCATAGAAGAGTGAATTGGGCTTTGGAGGTGAGGGTAGGAATGGGAGAAAAATGGGCTTTGTGCTAAGTGGATGGGTAGCTAGAGATAGAGATTGATAGATATAATGTGTAAATTTATCCTCATTATAATCAGCCAACATTAAAATTCTAGGTGGAATTCTAGGTGGAAGCTAGTGTGATGAGAAGTAAAAGGAGTAGGCTGTTCGATGAAGTCTATGGAGTTCTCCATCATTGCTGTTGTTTTAGGAGAGGCTCAGTGATCTCACCAGAGCTATGGGGGAAGGATTTACATTTTGGGTTGTGTGTAGGCTTTATGACCTCTCATCTTCCTTCCAAGTCCCATGAGTCTGTGTTAATATGAATGCAACTAGGACATTTGAAAAACTATTCTGCAGTCAGGATTCCTGACTGTGAATCTTCTCACTCATACTACTGGTCGTCAATTTCTTCTTCTGGGAAATGAGAGGGGTAGAGTAGTTCATTGGTGTCAAACTCAGAAATTCGTTGGTGCTAACTGCATAGCAACCAAGAATGAATATTATTTCTGTTGTCTTATTTTTTATTTTATTAAATATTTCCCAATTCCATTTTAATCTGATTTGGCCAGCACTTGGGTTTTACAGGCTTCGAGTTTGGTACTGTTGAGATCCCTTCTGATTCTAGAACTAGGATCCTATGAGTGTTCTTAGGCAAGTCCCTTCTCCCTGGGCTTCAGTGTCCTCCGTAAGATGAGGGAGTTGGACCAGATGGCCTCTGAGGTCCCTTCCAGCTCTAGAGCTGGTATCTTGTCACTAGTGTTGGGAGATAGCAATAACATCCACATATAGACCAGGAACTCTTAAGTAACTATTGGTAACAATGCTAATGCTAAGTCTTTCCTCAGTGTACTGTTACCTCCATCCTGTGTTTTATCACTCCCTCTTCCCAGGTTTATGTTAGGTAGAGATGTCTGATGGCATAGGTGCCCCAAATTAGTAGAAGGGCATGAGATCAAAAGCATGAGATCAAAGGCAGAAATGAAGGATTTGTCCTTGACAATGACCTAGATCATTTATAATGTCTCTTTCTACTCTAAGGATTTTTTATCCTAGGATCTGATGATCCTAGAGAGAGAATACATTTTCCTCTACAATGCAGAGGCTTTGGCCAAGTAGCAATTAGGAAGAAATAGTATCTGGATTTATCCTGGTAAAGGGAGGATAGGGGATATTTTTATTTTTATTTTATTTTACTTTTTTTAGTATTTTATTTTTTAGAAAAATTTTCAATGGTTACATGATTCATGTTCTTACTTTACCATTCACCTCGCCTTGACCACCCCCCCATAGCTGACACACACATTTCCTCTAGTTTTAACATGTGTCATTGAGCAAGACCTATTTCCATATTATTGATAGTTGCATTGGTGTGGTTGTTTCGAGTCTACAACCCCAATCATGTCTGCATCAACCCATGTGTTCAAGCAGTTGCTTTTCTTCTGTGATTCCTCTCCTGCAGTTCTTCCTCTGAATGTGGATAGCTTTCTTTTGCATAGATCCCTCAGAATTGTCCTGTGTCATTGCATTGCTGCTAGTACCGAAGTCATTCGATTTTACCACAGTGTCTCTCTGTACTATGTTCTTCTGGCTCTGCTCCTTTAACTCTGCATCAATTCCTGGAGGTCTTTCCAGTTCACATAGAATTCCTCCAGTTTATTATTCCTTTGAGCACAATAGTATTTGATCACCAGCATATACCACAAATTTGTTCAGCCATTCCCCAATTGAAGGTTATACCCTTGTTTTCCAGTTTTTTGCCACCACAAAAAGAGTGGCTATAAATATTTTTGTACAAGTCTTTTTATCTATTATCTCTTTGGGGTACAAACCCAACAATGGTATGGTTAGGCAGTCTTTTAGAGCTCTTTGGACATCTTTCCAAATTGCCATCCACAATGGTTGGTTCAGTTCACAACTTCACCAGTAATACATTAGTGTCCCAATTTTGCCACATCTCCTCCAACATTTATTACTCTCACCTGCTATCATTTTAGCCAATCTGCTAGGTGTGAGGTGGTACCTCAGAGTTGTTTTTGCATTTCTCTAATTATTAGAGATTTAGAACACTTTCTCATGTGCTTATTGATAGTTTTGATTTATTTATCTGCAAATTGCCTATTCATGTCCTTTTCCCATTTATGAATTGAGGAATGGCTTGATTTTTTTTATACAATTGATTTAGCTCTTTGTATATTTGAGTAATTAGATTTCTTTTAGAGATTTTTGTTATAAAGATTTTTCCCAGTTTGTTGTTTTGATTTTGGTTGCAATGTTTTTGTTTGTACAAAAACTTTTTAATTTAATATAATCAAAATTATTTATCTTATATTTTGTAAATTTTTCTTTCTTTTTTTAATTTCCTTAATATTTTATTTTTTTAGAAACATTTTCCATGGTTTCCAAACATGATTCTTGTTTTTACTTTCCCCTTCACCCCCCTTTAACCTCCCCCCTCCCATATCCAACTTGCATTTCCACTGGTTTTAACATGTGTGATCAATCCAGAATTATTTACATATTATTGCTATTTACATTGGTGTGGGCGTTAGTGTCTACATCCCCAACTATGCCCATATCAACCCATGTGTTCAAGCGGTTGTTTTTCTTCTGTGTTTCCATTCCTGCAGTTTTTCCTCTGAATGTGTGTAATTTTTTCTAACTCTTGCTAGGTTTTAAAATTTTCCTGTTCCCATAGATCTGAAAAGTATACTATTCTGTGTTAACTTTATTTATAGTTTCCTTCTTTATATTCAAGTCATTCACCTATTCTGAATTTATCTTGGTGTAGGGTGTGAGATGTTGATCTAAACTTAATCTCTCCCATATTGTTTTCCAATTTTCCCAACAGTTTTTCTCAAATAGTGAATTTTATCCCAAAAGTTGAGCTCTTTAGGTTTATCATAGACTGTCTTGGTGATGTCACTTACCCCAAGTCTATTCCACTGATCTTCCCTTCTGTCTCTTAGCCAGTACCATATTGTTTCGATGACCACCGCTTTATAGTATAGTTTAATATCTGGTACTTCTAGGCCACCTTCCTTCACATCTTTTTCATTATTTCCCTTGATATTCTTGCTCTTTTGTTCCTTTTTTAAACATTTATTAATATTTGTTTTTTGAAAAGTTAACAAAGTTACATAATTCATGCTTGTACTTTCCCCTTCACCCCCTAATTTCCCCCTACCCCCATGGCTGATGTGTATTTCC
>NC_058136.1:4086961-4133567 GCF_016433145.1 Gracilinanus agilis | reverse complement strand
TTATTCTCCTCTTTTTGTTTTTAAAGGCCTAATGAATTCCCTCCCCCTTCTTCTCCCCTCCCTTTTTTGATCTCCCCACTCCCCTGCTCCTCTTGGTTTATCCCTTCTGACTTTCTCAGTAGGGTTAGATAGAGTTTTTTCCCTCTCCGGGTTGATTACACTGAGAGTAAGGTTTAAATAATACCTCTTAATGCTCTCTTCCTCTCCTTCCCATAATAGTATTTGTCCCCTCCCCTTCCCATGCCCTCTTTGTGTGTAATAGAATATCCTATTTTTCATATTCACTCAAGTTTCTCTTGGTGTCCCCTACTATTCACCGCCCTCTTTCCCACCCCCATATCATCTTAGACCATTTAGTATTCCAAACATTCCCTATGAATAATTCTTCTAATTACTATAATAGTGAATACAGCTTTTGAAATTTACACATAACATTTCTCCATATAGGAATACAAATAATTTGATCTTATTAAAGCCCTTAAAGAGGCAAATTTAAAAATAAGATTTTTTCTTTCTTTCCCCTCTGTTTCTTATTTACCTTTTCATGTTTCTCTTTGTTTTTTGTTGTTGGTTATTAAATTTTCCATTTAGTCCTGGTCTTTTCTGTGCAAATACTTAGAAATCTTCTATCTTATTGAATGCCCATACTTTCCCCTGAAAGTATATGGTAGGTGATCCTTGATTGTAGACCCAGTTCTCTTGCCTTTCTGAATATCATATTCCAAGCTTTGTGATCTTTTAGTGTGGAGGCTGCCAGATCCTGTGTGATTCTGATTCGTGCTCCTTGATATCTGAATTGTCTCTTTCTAGCTTCTTGTAAATTTTTTTTCTTTTACTTGGAAGCTCTTGAATTTGGTTATTATATTCCTGGTGGTTGTCTTTTGAGGCTTTAGTGTAGATGGTGATCTATGTATCCTTTCAATGTCTATTTTGCCCTCTTGTTGAAGAACATCAGGGCAGTTTACTTGGATAATTTCTTTTAGTATGGAGTCCAAATTTCTATTAATTTCTGCTTTTTCAGGAAGAGAAATGATTCTCAAATTGTATCTTTGAGACCTGTTTTCTTTATCTGTCATTTTCTCAGTGAGATATTTCATGTTTTCTTCTATTTTATCAGTCTTTTGACTTTGTTTTATTTGTTCTTGCTCTCTTGAGAGATCATTGGCATCTACTTGACCAATTCTGGTTTTTAGAGACTCGTTTTCTGCCATAATCTTTTGATTTTCCTTTTCGATTTGGTCTATTTTTTCATAGTTTCTTGTTGTTTAATTATCATTTCGTTTGATTTTTTAGCATTTTACTGCAATTGTTACTTTCTGTCTTTTAATCTGTTAATTTTCTTTTGAGCTATTTCCCAATTTTCTTTCCAAATCTCGTCCATCTTTCTCATGATCTCAGATTTGAACTCTTCAAGAGCTTGTGACCTATTTTTCATTTTGGGGGGAAGTTTGGATGTGATTATTTGTTCTCCTCTGCTATTTGCTCTGTTGTCTGGATTTTTTCTGTTTAAAAGTTGTCGAGTATTAAAGATTTCTTCTTGATCTTTCTCTTTAGAGGTTCTTTTGCATGGCTTGCCATTATTATTGTTACATTTTTCTTTCTGAGTCAGAAGTCTGGGTGGGGTAGACAGGCTCTCCCTGTTGAGCTATGAAGTAGTGTTCACCTGAGTCACAGTGCCATGAGGTCCTCTCAGCTTTATCCCTGTGTCCACGACTGGTCTGAGCTCTTTAGGTTCCTAGTGTCTCAAGTCTAACTGTTCTCAGGGTCAAGCCTCCTGGTGGTTCCCTTGCTTGCTCCTCTGCCAGAGGTTCCTTTAACAGTCTCAGGGCACTGCTTCTACAGTCATGCACCCCTCCTCACTGGGTCCCCACCCAAGGTCCGAGCCCGAGCTCAAGGTCTGTTTTCAAAGTCCATGTTCTTTAGCTTCTTGGAGTCTTAAATCTTGCTGCTCTTAGGATCAGGCCCTAGTGATCCCAGGTAGCTGCCAAAGAACTTAATAAATGCCTCCAGCTTGCTCTAACTCTTTTGCACTGGCTTTGGCATTGTAGGTAGTGTGTGTGTGTGGGGGGGGGTTGCTCAGCTCACATTTGGGGTGAAGTGATTTGCCCAAAGTCACACAGCTAGGAAGTGTCTGAGGCCACACTTGAACCCAGGACCTCCCAATTCCACGGCTGGTGCTCTGTGCACAGCTCAACCGCCTAGCTACCCCATGGATGACCTTTCAAAAGATCCCTGTGAGGGCTGTTCTCTGTGGTCCTGAGGGAGAAAGGATCAAGTATTAATGGTCTGAAAACAGAGATCGAATGTAGCATGTTGCAGAGACCCTAACCTAGTGTTTTAATCTCATCTTTCTGACCCTCTTGACTGCCATTTCTCTGAATGGTTTTATCTCTTGTCAGTTAATGAGTTCCAGGAAAAAATTCTTCCAGGAGTTTTGCCATTTCTTCTGTGGGATGTACACACTTACACCCTTCTTGAAGAGGAAACCAATGGAGAATGGTTCTAGCTGCGTGTATTTGTGGACTTCAGCTACAGCTGGTAGTTATGAGGGGTTCCTGGGTCTCAGGTCCCTAATTCCTGCTGAATTTGAATAGGTAACAAACCCTGTCTTTATTGCTGGTACCCGTCTGGGAATGGGTTTGTTGCTGCTCTATGGGACTCTCATAGTTTTGTTGTGGTTTGGATATAAAGAGAATTTCTGCCATGTTGTTTCACTCTTATATAGTCAGATTAGAGAATTTCAAATTTGTAAGGGACATCAGACAAATTTAAAGGGCTGCATACTCGTGGAAAGAAAGCTGCTCTTGTGGTCAAGAGAAACCAAAGATCAATTTTTACCTCCAAAAATTATTAGCTGAGAGATGTTGGGCATACCACTTGATGTCTCAGTGTCCCAGGCAGCTCTCTAAGACTGTCAAGGCCTGAGCGTGTGCCGGTTTGTTTGGCCCATCTCTCTTTTTTGCATTCCCTACCTCCATGCCTGGAATGCACTCCCTCTTCTTCTTAGCTTTGTTTCCATCAAGATGCTCCAAAAAGTCTCACCTTCCACAGGGAGCCTTTCTTGATTCCGTCAACTTCTTGGGCCCCCTCTCCCAAACTACCTTGTATGTAAATATCTTATATTATGTCATATTGATTCTGCTTATATTTTCTATAAGTCCTTGTTGTCCACTATGAGAATAGGGCTCGTTTCATTCTTTGTGCCTGTCACAAAGTAGATGCCCATGAAGTGATTGTTATTGGTCGAAGGCATTTCTTCACTGGGGGCACTTCTCTTTCACAAAATCAAAGCCTTGGAACCTAGAATGGTTTCTTCCCTTATTTTTATCTGAGCTTGAGAATCCCCTTCACAACACACTGAAAACTTGGTCGTCTAGCTTTGTCTGAATGGATTTAGTGACCAGGAGTTAACTATTTTTCAGGGGAACCCAGTCACCTTTTGGCTAGCCCTTTGTTTGCAATTGCTGCCTTATTTTCAGTTGTTCTTTTTTCTGCCCTCTAAAACCAAATGATATGTGTCTGATCCCTCTTCTGTAGGACAATGCTTCAGATTTTGGAAAAAAGCTACCATGTCCCCCATATGCCTTTCTACTTCCAGGTTTTTTACACTGATGGTTGCCTGGCTTGGCCTCTAGTCCTCCCAATACTCTGACTGCTTTCCTTAATCTTAGCATTTTGGCTATGCAAATGTCTTTGTGATATATGAAATAACTCAATCCAAGGTACCTTAGACTCGATTCAAAGGGCTTCCATGAGAACCCAGCCCAATAGCCTGGGCACTGCCTACTCACAATGGCACCCTTGAGCCCAAGTACATGGGGGAGTTTTAAGGGAGGAGAAGGAAGGTTTTTTGCCTTTATAAAGAACTGTGGAATTTTGTGAGTCCCTAGCTTGGCCTGTTTCTCTGAGTAAGTTCTCTCTGGATTCTGTCAGTCTATTCATTGGATACAACTATGAATGTGAGGGTTATTTAGCAATTAATTTAGTATTAGTGTTGTACCTAGCAGGAAGTGCTGTAGAATTCCAAGATGGAATGAAGGAAGTGGGGCTTGTGCTCTGAGAGAGACTCCATTAGTGGTTGGGACATAACTGTTGCTAACCCTGGGAGATCTCAGAATTAGGGAAAAACTCCATCCAGATTCCCTAGGATCCTGAGAGGTGAAGGCTTTCAGCAAGTGGACAACAGACCTGCAGAGCAGCACCAAGTGGGGAAGTGGTTTGGGATCTGGTGGACAGCATTTCAAACTCACTCTCCCTACCTGGATACCTTGGATCACCTGGTGGAGTTGGCTCTTGGCATCCTGTGACCATCCTTGGATTTACTGTGAGACCCCAATTGAAAGCCATCCTCAGGCCCTTTAGCTGAGCTGACCAAACCTGGCTGGAACCAGGTTTGGAGGAGCTTTCCCTGTGACTTCAGTACTGCTTTATTTGGGCCCTGCCTGGCTTAGGTCAGTAGAATAGTATAGTTAAGTCCTTCCCTTGCCCCTGTGGTTTGCCCTTAGGTTTTAAGTATAAAATCCCTTATTCCCATCCTTCATTATTATTTCCCTCATTTAAACTGTTATAAACTTTTACCTTCTGCCTGCTGGTTCCATTGGCCCTGGCCTAGGTGGGCTGAGGGACTGTTGGGCCAACTGCCATTCCCGTGACAGTTAATAGCTTGGCAGTAAATCCTGGTCTCCCTATCCTGGTTGGTCCTGTCTCTCCTTCAACCCAGTGTGAACCCACAAACCATTTAGGCTACATTTTAATAATAATAATAACATCTCTGGTGCCCCACCATTACATGCTAAATGAGAGAGAGAATGGAGAGGAAAATGATCTGTCTTCCCAGGGCATGGCTTCAGGTTAAATAGCCCTAAAGTCTCTAGGGCACTCCCAAAACACAGATAGTCATAAGCCTCTTTGGCTGTGTTACCCATGACCACATCATGCTATCATTCTAAAACATTTAAGTGTATACCCAAGCATCCAAGAGTAGAGTCTCAGACTAATGCCCCAACAAGGACATTTCTTAAGACAATTACAATACCCTAATGGACACAATTAAACCAAAACCTGATCTTATTCTTGTGGGAGAGAGGAGGGATGAGACTCAGTTTGGGATGGCATTGGTATGAGCAAGGAACTCCCAGAGTGGAAATTCTAAATCTATTAATGCAGATTCATACCTTCTCTGTATTTTAGACTGTGAATGCCAGGTTATTTACCTTTGTGAAGTATTAAATTTTGGAGGGTAGGAGTTTGAACAAAAGCCAGTGCACTGTTTATTAAATGCAAAACACTTAGTTTATTATTAGGAAATATGGATAGGAAATAGGAAGGAGGAAAGTGACAGTAATCGTATAATAGCTTGTAACTATACCGCAGATCCTAATCCTAACTAAATTTCTCTAAAAAACCCTAAATCTGTCTGTCTACCTAAGAGGGCAGTATCTTCTACTAGGCCAAAGCCCTTGCCTACTCTCCTACTCTCACTATCTAATCATATAACGACTATCTATCTGCCTTATCCATCCAAGTTATTAATAATCAATAAGGCTATTTTGGCCTTAATTTCATTTCTCTGTCTCCAACCAGAGAGAGTGCTAGCAGCAACCTCTCCCCAGGAAACCCAGAGATAAAAAGCCCTTTCCAGCAGTCTGCAGCTTTCAAAAACCACACTCAGCCACACCCTTCTAACTGTCACCAACTGCCAACCTTCAGAACAGAGTGTCTCTTACTGAAAAATATTATTGCCCCTTCTCCTCTTAAATATAAAAAAGGAGAAATTAATAAAAACTCTCTTAACATCTTACACTTGTAAATTGGTGTTTTTAAAGAAAATTAATAACGATTTCAGTATATTTGGTTTTTTTGTCATTTTATGTAATTTACTTTATGTTTCTAAAACATTATTTTGAGAAGCAGTCTGTCTATGCAGTGTCTTCACCAGACTGCCAAAGGAGTCCAAGACACAAAAAATGGTTAAGAACCCATATATCTCAGAGGGTTGAGAGGTGAAGAAACTTGTCCATGGTTATTTAGCCAATGTTTTGCAGAGACAGGACTTGAACTCAGTTTTTCTGGACTCCTCCATCCATTATTACTTGATCACCTGTTAACATACCTCTTTCTGCTGAATAATGATAAAAATAGATCATATTTTCATTAGAATTTTATGTTTGCAAAATATTTCATTTTGATGATTTCATTTGAACTTCTCACCAATCCTGGAAGTGCTCTGATTATATTCATTTTATAGAGTCAAACATGAGGTGCAGAGAATTGAATTGATTTGACCATGGTGTGTGTGACAGCTTTTGATTCTAAGGCTCATGTTATGGGTGCTTTGAAACTGTCCATCAGCACTTTATTGGAATATTTGCCATTTGAATTTTGCTGCTATGCAGTCAGTGGAGGCTAGCTCAGTGTCCCCACTTCTGTACTCCCTGTCCCATTTGCTGGGGTCAATGCAAATGTTCCCCCTGTTGTACTTGGATTTCTATGTGCCATAGGCCACAAAGAATTCCTAGTCCTTTCCTATCCCCTCTATCCCTTCCCCTCCATTCTTTCCTCTTGGCTAGGGCTCCTGGTCCTAGAGTCAGAAGCCCTGTGTTGTTGACTGATTCCTTTCTGGCCTCCTCAATAGTCTTCTTTTGATTCCTGGTAGGGGTTTAAGGAACCAATGAATCTGTCCCTGAGGCTTCATGCCAGCCAAGAGAACTAGAAGGTTTGAAGGGAGCATGACTTCTCACACTTAAGCCCTGCACTCTGAGGAGGGGCAGATCATTGTTCTTTGGAAGGCTTGGTGAGGACCCTTTCCTCATTTCATTTACTTTAGACATCCTTTTTCCTACTTGGCCTCTTTTAAGAAAAAATCAACTTCACAGACTTTAGTAAGCAGAAATATTCCATTATCCTGAAAACAAAAATGAGGCCTCTCTATGGAATCCTGAGCAGCTCTTACTACAGGTTCTTTAAAATGCATATTCCATTTATGAGAGTGGCATCCAAGTTGTCTGTGGTGCTTGGCACATGTTAGAATATAGTGCTGAGCTAATCCCTGAGTGAACTAGTTAGTTTCACTCTATTTCATGACCACATATGACATTCTTGATGCTGGTGGGCACCTTAAAAAAACATGCCCTGGGTTGGCATGGAGAGCAAGTAGGAGAGACTAGGTAGATGAAAGGAACTTTTTTTGCTACTGGGCAAACAGCTCCCAGCACATGCCTGAGTGATGGTGACTCAGTTGTGGTATTGTTTTGTAAGAAAGAAGGTGTATAATTTGTACGCACAGCAAGCTATGTTTCCGTTGTTAGCCCTGTGTACTGCTGTGATGACAGGCCCCTGCTGACCAACTATACCCAGTTCTGACTCATTTCTCTCTTTCTGGCTCTCATAGAAACATTGCCTTATAATGATGATAATGTTGTTGGGTCTCAGGGCTAATGTTTCATCTTTACATCTTTCAAAGTGAGCTTTCACTTTGAAGCCCAGGTGTGAGGAGGGGGAAATGGCAGGTGGGCAATTTGTTTGCCAAGATAACCCAGGGTCTGTGCTGGCCTGTGCAATGAGGAAGGCTTGCATATGCTTGTAGTAGGAGGGCAATTCATCGACCGTAGAGTGGTTCGCTAGGTGTTTGTGAAATGTAGGACCATGGCTAGGAGACATTAGCCTTACTTCTTTTTTTTTCAAAGTTTCTTTAACGTGTGCACTTTTATTTGAACTGGTCTTAAGTCAGTGTACAGGTAAAGCTCCTCCCCTCCCCCAAGTACTGGCACCAATCTCATAAAACTCCCAGGGAGACTGTTAAGTCTTCATTCACATCTATGTTGGGGGCAGGGAGAGAATTTAGGGAGCCATTCGTTATGGCTGACAATTAAAAAAAAAGGAACAAGTATTAAGGTGGAAGATACAAAAAGTTTTTTTTTAAGGATTACATAATTTACACTTAAAGCAATACTACTGCCACCCCCCACCCCCTCCCCCTGGTCTGGATTTTAAGTCGCTCTCTGCCCCTGTGGGGATAGAGCAAGACGGCCTTCATAGAGGCAAGTAACTCTCTGTAACAATGCATTATACAATATTTGGAATGACTTATTAAAAAAATGTACAGAGTCCTGAAGACGCACTGTAGAACTTTGGGGAAGTTTGCCTCCAACATTACTTTAGACTGCTCATCACCTTCACCGTTCCAGTTTTTAAATCCTGAGTCAAGCGCCAAAAAAAAAAAAAATAACAAATAAAGCCATGCCAATCTCATCTCTTTTTTTTTGGGCAATTATCATGTCGCACCCTTTGACAAAAAAAAAAAAAAAAAAAACAACCAAGAAAAAAAAAACAACACCAACAGTCCATTTAGAAGCATTTGTGGTGGACAATGGAAGGCCCAGATTCATCGTACTCCTGCTTACTGATCCACATCTGTTGGAAGGTGGAGAAGGAGGCCAGGATGGAGCCTCCAATCCAGACGGAGTATTGGGGCAATGATCTTGATTTTCATTGTGCTGGGGGCTAGGGCTGTAATCTCCTTCTGCATCCTGTCAGCAATGCCTGGGTACATGGTGGTACCACCAGACAGTACGGTATTGGCATACAAATCCTTACGGATGTCAACATCACACTTCATGATTGAGTTGAGGGTAGTTTCATGGATTCCACAGGACTCCATGCCTAAGAAAGATGGCTGGAAGAGAGCCTCTGGACACCGGAACCTCTCATTGCCAATGGTGATAACCTGACCATCGGGGAGCTTGTAGCTCTTCTCCAGAGAAGAGCTGGACGCAGCGGTGGCCATCTCCTGCTTGAAGTCAAGGGCTACGTAACACAGCTTCTCCTTGATGTCATGCACGATTTCCCTCTCGGCTGTGGTGGTGAAACCGTACCCTCTCTCGGTGAGGATCTTCATGAGGTAATCCGTCAGATCACGGCCAGCCAGATCCAGACGGAGAATGGCATGGGGAAGGGCATAACCTTCATAGATGGGCACAGTGTGGGTCACACCATCACCAGAGTCCATCACGATACCAGTGGTACGACCAGAGGCATACAGGGACAGCACAGCCTGGATGGCGACGTACATAGCTAGGGTGTTGAAGGTCTCAAACATGATCTGTGACATTTTTTCTCTGTTGGCTTTGGGGTTCAGGAGGCTTCTGTGAGCAGTACAGGGTGCTCTTCAGGGGCCACACGGAGTTCATTGTAGAAAGTATGATGCCAGATCTTCTCCATGTCATCCCAGTTGGTGACAATACCATGTTCAATGGTGTACTTTAGGGTCAGAATACCTCTCTTGCTCTGGGCTTCATCCCCCACGTAGCTGTCTTTCTGGCCCATACCCACCATCACACCCTGATGTCTGGGACGCCCCACAATGGAAGGGAAGACAGCCCGAGGGGCATCGTCTCCTGCAAAGCCAGCTTTGCACATACCGGATCCACTGTCAACAACGAGTGCAGCAATATCCATGGCGAACTTTGAAGTTGCAAGTTTAAATCTTTAAGAGAGAGGAGGTGGTGCTGCACCTGAAGGCAGAGGGGGAGGCAAGTGCGCGCTGGGTGAAAGAGCTCACAGCTCCATTAGCCTTACTTCTGAGGATCTTTCCAGTTCTAAATCTATGATCCTCCAGGTCAGATGGCTGTGTTCTAATGAAAGCCACATGGAAAATGTAGGGGAGAGGTGACAAAAGATTTATGCAAAAAATCTCTTTGGAAAAAGGCCATTTTAAAAAATCGGAGGTGGGAGTTGTCAATAGGAATGGAAGATGGTCACGGATTTCCCTGATAGAACATAAACCCTTTGAGGATAAGGATAATTTCGGTTTTCACTTTAAGTCCCCAGTTTCCAGCACAGGATCTGGTACATGGCAGATTCATAAGAAATCCTTTTTGAACTTGGCCCCAAAGCAGAGATGAACAAATATGCCCCCCCTTCCTCCTTTACAAACATGAAAAACAATGGGTGGGGAACACGCCATGTTGTCAGAAGTGATAGATCAATTAATAGGCCTTTATTAAGTGTTTACTATGTACTCAGCATCATGTTAGGTATGTTGAGATACAGAAATAAAGAATGGAAGAATCCTGTGTCTTGGAGCTTCCATTCCAATTGTCTAAATGTCGGTTAGTTTTGTTGAAATACTTTTTATCACTTTGATGTTCTTGGCGAGAGGTGATGGCTCTGAGTATGGGAGAGATGGGGAATATGTTTGGAAACGAAGGTGATGTAAAAATAAAAAATAACAATGAATACATTTTGTTTGATTAGGAAAGGGTAGGCAGAACTAGTTATTTGTTTTTAAGCAGGAATGGGAAGAGACATCGATGCCCAGAATGGGGAGATTTGGCTCCGAAGAAAGGCTCATTTAATATCTCAGGTTACCCCATTCCTCAACAGGTCCCATCCTGGTAGACCAGAGACTTGAAGGGAGAGTGAACCTACCCCTTAGTCATATACATTGTTCTCAGCAAAATATGGTTTTATGTAATGACACTGAGCAGTAAGTACTTCCTGATTTCCATAGTTTGTGTGAAATCATTGCTTGTGTGCTCAATACAATGATCTGAACGCATTCTATCATTATCCCTTTCAAAACAAGGTTCCTTTGTTATGGACTGATCCCCCTCTCCTTCCCTTCCACCCCACATTGTGAAATCTATTTTCCCTATTCATCTCTGAGTGTAAATTGATGATTGGTGATTATTCAAAAGTGCTATCAAATTACCTGTCATCGTGTATGTTTTTAATTCCTTCTCCAAGTGGTATTTATGTAACCAATGGGAGTCTAAATATTTGATCAGTTTTCTCCTTCTGACTAACTCCTTTAGAAAGAACCATTCGAGTTTTAGTATTTTATGTTGAGAGGTGGGTTTCATTTTGTAACCTTCCAGAGTAAGGCATAAGAGGGACCTATTTTCTTCTTTCCTCATCCTACCACATCTGCAGCAGCTTCTATAGTTTGTAGGTGTTAGACTTTAGGAAGGGCATTGAGGAGCTGCAATACATCTTAAGTAGTGACCAGAATGCAGAGGAAACTGAAGATGAAGCCAGAGAAGAATTGGCAGATGGGACTATGGCAATTTAGGTTGTAGAAGAAAGCAATTGAAGCATTGGCCTTTGGATAGAGAAATTGTACTAGTTCTGCTTAACTCCAAGGGGAAGATCTTGGTGTAAAGAGTAGAAGTTGCAGAGAAAATTTCAGCACAATGGAAACAAAATTCCAAAAGTCATGGCACTACCAAACTGGAATGGGCTGTCCTCAAAGGTAGTAGAATGGTTTTCACAGGAGACTTTTCATTACTGGAGATCTTCAAATGGATGCATGATGGCCCTGTATAGTGGATGGAATCCTATTAAGGAAGAGGCAGATAGATGGCATAGTGAATAGACTTGCATGTTTAATCAAGAGGCTGTGAATTCAAATCCTTCCTCAGGCACTTACTAGATGTAGAACAACGCAATTCCATTTATGTGAGAGGTGGGTTTCATTTTGTAACCTTCCAGAGTAAGGCATAAGAGGGACCTATTTTCTTCTTTCCTCTAGACTCAAAGGTCAAAATATCAATGACATGTGTAGTGAAAAAGTCCAAGCAGGAAAAATCAGGGACCAGGGTTCTAAGTAGGTTCCATATGAATCATTGGATTGAAATGGCAGTCAGTAAATCTAATGGGATCTCAGGCTGCTTTGAAAGAAGACCAGTGAGAGTTCCATTGAAGATTCAGTTCTAGAAGTCACTTTTGAGGATGGATATTGAGCACCTAAAATGTGTCCAGAGGAGGGCAATCAGGCTGGAGAGGGAACTGAAGGCCCTGCTACATCAAGCATCACTGCAGAGAGAACTTAAAACATTAGACCTGATTTTCTAAATTTTATTTTATTTTAGTGGAAATGGATATTTCTTGAAGATCTCCCCCACCTCCTGGCTGAACTCCTGCCCAAGAAAAACAAAATGTGTCTCCACAACATGAGTGATCAAGCACACTAAATTCTCCCATTGTTCAAAAAAATTCTCCCATGTTCAAAAAAATGTTGGAATCTGCACTCAGAGTCCTTGACCTCTCTGTCACGAGATGGGTAGCATGTTGGCAAGATTTTCTGAAAAAAGCAGAAAGGTTATCTGGAGGGAATAAACTTCTACTTGGCTTCAGAGACAAGGATAAGAACTAGTGAATAGAAATTCCTGGGAGGCATCTTTTATTCAGTAGAAGGTAGCCTGATGATTGGAGCTACCTAGGGGATGGGAGGAGGGAAGAAGTATTTACTCTTATGTACCAGATCTTGTGCTCAACCTTTTATACAGATGTCATCATTTGATCCTAATGTCCATTTTAGGACATAGATGCCATAATTGTCTTCTTTTCACAGTTGAGGAAACTAAGGCAAACATAATTAAGTGACTTTGCCAGAGTCACACAGCTAGCAAGTGTCTGAGGCTTACTTGAACTCAGGACTTTATGACTTCAGGCTCCACTATATCCATTGACCCACCTCGGTGCCTCAAAGGTTACATTATCATCCATAGAAAATGTTGTAAAGGGACTTGGCAGATTTTAGTTCAAGAGAAGGAAGCCTGACCATTGGAGCTACTCAGCAGCAAGGCAGACTTCCTCCAGGGGTTGTGAGTAGAGAACAGCTAAAATCCCTCTGGGGTCCTAGCAGAAACACAGAACTTGGTTACTGTCAAGGTCTGTCAGGCATACTGAGCTGCTGCATTACTGACTTATGAGTCCTGGGATTGTTTCCTTCTCTTGCAGGGAACATCTCAAAACTTCCTGGCAGGGATGGAAGGCAGGTTGCTTTAGTATCATTGTCTGCTTGTGGTATGGATCTCCTATCTGCTCTCCTTCCTCCATTTTCCTTCCCTCCAGTTTTCAAAGCTCATCTGCTTCCTGCATTACTTGTCACTTAACCCCTAACTGTTCCTGTGGCTTTTCCTGTGCCCTTTATTCCTGTCTTTTCATACGTGTATGACTTTCAGACTTTATTCTTCCTCATTGCTTAATAATAATGACTAATGTTCTATATTACTTTTGAGCTCATTTGAGCCTCACAGTGACCCTGTGAGGTAGATGCTATTAATTTGTCCTTTTTACACATGAGGAAACCAAAGATGACAGAGGTTCAATGTCTTGCCCAGGTTCACTCAGCTAGTAGGTGTCTGAGGCAGATTTTGGACTTTAGTCTTCTGGACATCAAATACAATTCTCTAGTTGCTTATATTACTAACCTATTGCAAGTAGGTAGATGGGACAATAGATAGAGGCCTGGGCATGGAGTCAGGAGGACCTGAGTTCAAATTTGATCTCAGACACTTACCAGTTGTGTGTGACCCAGAGCAAGTCACTTAATCTTATTTGCCTCAGTTCCCCATCTGCAAAATAAGCTAGAGAAGGAAATGACAAAACCACTCCAGTAACTGCCAAGAAAACAATAAATGGCATCCAAAAGAGTCAGAAATGACTGAAAAATGAGCTACAACAACTTCTTCCTTGGTCAGAGCCCCCCCAAAACTTCATCTCTACCACTGACTTTGGCACAGTCTTGGGCTCCCTTAAGGTTTTCATTTTTTTACTCTCTCCCTTTCCCACTGCCACCAAAGTCTGACAGCTGATTCCCCCATAGGTTTGGGCCAATTTAGTATTTCTTATGCTCTCAAAGGGTGAAACTTTGTTATTGCTCAAGGGGAATTCTTCTTTCATTAAGTGCCTTACTTCTTTGAACAGATAATTATTTAAATTCCTGCAAATTTTTCCAGTCAACATTAGCATAGAAGTGACAGGAATTTCATACTCCAAAGCAAAAAAAAATCAGTACCATGCCATTTTAACAAGGTCCAGAGCTTCCCAATTATTTCAGGTTTTCAGTCTTCTTGTTTCCTGACCACCAACTGCAACATGTCTCTTCTGAAAACAATTAATATAACACCTTGTAAATGGTCTTGCAGGGCAACAGAAAATTCAGAACTGATAAGCAGAATGTGGGATGGTGATTACAAGGTTGGGATATTGATTTTTCTATTTAGTCGAGCATGCTTTTTTTCCTCCTTTGGTGTGGTTTTTTAAGAAACAGATTTATTCAACTCAAACTTCTGCCCTGCAATAGAATATAATTTCTTTCCTGTATTCTCTGCTCCATTCAACAGAATGCCATCACAACTCAGCTTGTTATTGCACAGAAACTCCAATCACATTTCCTGATACTCCGTTTTCGGCTATAAATGCTGGTTTGGCCTATGAGGTAGGGCCTAGTCCTGACCACCAACAGTGACTGTGTAATTGAATGTTGCCCAGAGTCAAATGCTGGTTAAGGGTCAAAGACTGGTTGAGAGGTGTGCCCCCTTTAAGGAGAAGAAGAGAGGGAGCCCTCCAGGAGTCTCAAAAGGCTTCTGAGGATATAAGAACTTTTTTCTTTTTAATCGCTATTAACCATGCTCTGTTACATTTGCCTGCTCAGTACTGAAACCAGTTGGCCACTCAAGTCTTCTCTCTAGATCTACTTCCTTGAATTATTAACTCAGAAACTTAGCTTCCTCCCTTGCCCCCTTAGAGGCACTCTTTCTTCCATTCTATTTCACCAACATACCATCCTGATTTCTTCTTCACTAGAGATGGATTAGATCTGTTCTGCCTAGTCCTGGGGCTAGAACAAATAGTGGAAATAAGGAGACAGACAAATTTCAAATGGATATGTTAGAAGAAAATAAACAAAAGAAAACTTCCTAATGATAAGAGCTGTGCACAAGGGCATTGGATTGTGTTAAGAGCTGGTAGGTTTGTCCTTGGTGGAATTCTTCAGTCAGAGGCCAAGCATATCACGTGGAGGATTCTTGTTCAAGTATTGATTGGTCATTCTGTCAAGTATTTACTAAATGCCTACTGTGTATCAGGCACTGTGCTAAGTGCTAGAGATACAAAGACAGTCCCTGTCCTCAGAGAGCTCCCAATCTAATGAGGGAGGCAACATGCAAATAACTATATGAAACAGGTCTGAAATAGGCAAATAACCAACAGACAGAAGACACTTGCACTAAGAAGAATTGGGAAAGTCTTCCCCATAGAAACTGGAATTTTACTTGAGATTTGAAGGAAACCAGGAAGCAGGAGTAAGGAGAGATGGAAGACAGCTGGTAAAAATGACTGGAGTTAGGAGATTGTGATTTATGTGAGGATCAACAAGGGGTCGAAGTTGTCACTTCATCTCAGAGTAAGTGGAGGTTGGGCCAGAAGGCCCTAAGGACCCTTCCAGCTAGGAACTTTTAGAGTTTGATTACACAGACTGCTTCTGGTAACTTACTGCAGTTCATTGTTTCAGAAAGGTTATGCCACCTCTCTAGCTACTAGCCAATCTCAGCCCATATTAACACTCTTGGGGCAGTGTTGTTGTTCAGTCATTTCACTTGTTTCTAAGTTTCCATGACCTCATTTGGGGTTTTCTTGGCAAAGATCCTGGGGTGTACCATTTCCTTCTCCAGTTCATTTTACAGAGGAGGAAACTGAGGCAAAAAAGGTAAAGAGACTTTCCCAGGGCCACACAACTGGTAAGTGTCTTAGGCTAGATTTGAATTCAGGAAAATAAGTCTTCCTGATTCCAAGCTGAGTACTCTGTCCACTGCAATACCACCTAGCTGCCCCAATATCATGAAATTGAATGAATTCATCAGTGAGTTAAATCTGAACAGGTGATTTGTGACAAGTAACAAGGCAGCAGAGCTAGGATTTGAATTCATGATTGATGAACCAGCTGGTAGGTTGATATTCCTGAGGTATAGATCTGAATATGTCACTCTTGCTCTCAATAATCTGTAATGGTTCTTTAATTTTTTAAAAAAGAAATCAGTCCGACATTCCAATCCCTTCAATACTTTGTTTCCAGTATTATTTCATACTTTCACGCTCCATGAAGCTGACCAGCCTCCCTCCTTTCTCAAAGAGTTTGTTCACTGGATCACAACCTAAGTTTTAATCCCTGGCCTTTGCCTTCATACTTGTAGACTTCATGTTTAGATTGTAGCAGTGCCATACTAATTTGTCTTTCTACATAAGGTTTTTTTTTTACTTTGCCATCTATTCTCTGCCAAGGCAACTTGATTTCTCTCAAAATGACTGTGACATTATCCTACTTCATAAACTCTACTGACTACCTATTGCTTCTAGGATCAAACAAGCTTCTTTGACTTCTTCATGGCCTGTCTCTAACCCTTTATATATTATTATGTTTTAACCTTTTAATGCATCATCCCCCTTCTACCCCATGGTCCACCTCAATGGTTCTAATGCTTTCCTCAATGTTCCTGTCTATATGCTGTTTCCTTACTTTGAAGCCACTTCTTCCTTGTACCTGGAATCTGCCCTCTCATCATGTCTATCTCTTAGAATCCCTCAATGATCTCATTATTCTGCTCAGGTGGCATCTTGTGTTCTTACTTTCTTCTCTTTGCATTTTTGACATTATCCAACTCAGCTCTACTGTAGTAGCTTCTCTCTTTGCCCCATTCTTTTCCTTTCTGTTTGTCTAGCTTCAACCCTGGCTTGCCTCCTCTATATATCCTCTCTGCTTCTATTCATGGGTTGCTGTTTTCCACTGGAAAAGTCGTTACAACCCTGTTGACTGAGTCAACTACAGATTTATGTTATCTAATGTCAACTGAGGCCTCATTACTTTAAGGCAATCTTTTTGTTTTTCACTTATTGATTCTCCCTATAGAAGTTATATCCAACTTTCTCTTCTTTCTGCAAGTATCCTGTACTCAAATACCTATATGACCCTATTATACCTCTGAGACCTAAAACCTGAGTCATACTTTACAGAAAAAATAGAAAATCTGTGAGGAGGAGAGAAGAAGAGATAAACAAGAGATGCCATGAGATGGGAATGAGGCGGTTTGACAACAGATTTGCTATATGAGGTGAGTTTGAATGTGTAGTCAAGGTTGAGGCCAAGGTTATGAGCCTTGGTGACTAGGAGCATGGTAGTTGGTGCCTTTGGTAGTTATAGAAAAGTTGGGAAGTGGGGAAGGTTTTGAAGGAAGGAGAATGAGTTCTCTTTTGCATATATTAGAGTTTGCTCTAAGGCAGGGTTCGGCAACCTTTTTGGCCGTGAGAGCCATAAACGCCACCTTTTTTAAAATGTAATTTCGTGAGAGCCGTACAGTGCTCACAGTGCCGCTCCTGTAACAGCGCGTGAAAAAAATGGACTTCATGGCTCCTGCAGAAAGAGCCATATCTGGCCCTCAAAAGAGCCAGATATGGCTCGAGAGCCATATGTTGCTGACCCCTGCTCTACGGGATATCATTTTGGAGATATCTGAAAGGTAGAAACAAGGACTATGAAGTTCAAACCTAAAGACAGTTGGATGAGCTGATAAGAGAAGGTAATGTGGAATTGGAGGCAGGCTAAGCCATGATATATAGATTCCAGGGGAGCTATGAGATGAACAAGTGAGGTAGTATATATAGAGGAAGAAGAGAAAAGGCCTTGAGACAGAAACCTGTGGGATACTTACAGTAAGTCTTTTTGAACCATTCGATGATCCAGCAAAGTAGTGATCAGTTCTACAAGTAGCAGGAGTATCATTTGAGAGCAGGGTCATAAAAACCTAAAGAAGAGAGAGTATTCAGGAAAAGAGGGTGATCAAGAGAATTAAAAATTACAAAATGGTCAAGAATGCTGACTACTGGAGAAACTGAGATGGAATGGGATTATTTGTGGATGTAGAGGGGCTTGCCTTGCTAAGAAGAGGGTCAAACAGGAGTGAGGAGGGGAAAAGGGCATAAAGAACTTGAAGATGAGGTGAGTGAGAAGAGAGTACTCTTTTACCTTAATTTTTCCTTTACTATTTCCTTTCTTGTTGCATAGAAACATTCTCAGGTTTCCTCCATTCTTGACCAAAAATAAAGACCTAACTTAGCATCTCTCCATTGTTAAATTTAATATCTTTTTCTCAGTCTTCCTCAGTCAAGATGTCTATTTCTTTGAAGCCTCTGACACTATTGATCATACTGTTTTCCCAAATACTACCTCTTCTGTTGAATTTCCAAATGACTTCTCATCAAGACCAGTACTAAAGCAAAAAAGGGACAGTGTTCACGTTTCTTCTTTCAACATTGTGTTTTCCCTTGAAAGCAAGAAAAAATGAGTTGTTCCCAGTCTAGCTTAATGGAAGTAGATATGGCTTTCAAGCTCCTCAACAGCACCTACATAATTGTGCTGAATAACTTGCTTGTTGATCTCTCTCTTTATTCCAGCTTTTGCTTGCAGCCTTTGAAGCTCAGACAGTCAACTGTGTTCCTACTGTAGTGAAGACTAGATAGGCTATTACCACCAAGGAGAGCTCTGTATTTTCATAGCTTGAAGCATGCTTTAGGAGGGCAGGGGTGGAAAATTGGACAGCTTCCCAGTTCCTCCTGAGACTAGCCTTCCTGTGTTTTTATTATATAGTTGGAAGTGAAGTGAAGTCCTATGATGAGACATCCCTATATTGAGATAAAAATAAAAAATCACATGGAATAAACAATTCCTATATAATCTGCCATTTAGGATTATTCACCACTCTTTTCTCTTCCATTCATGTAGATGATGATGATGGTGCTCATGGCATTCACAGCTGAAATTTAGATAGCATTTTCAGATTGCCTGAGTGCTTTATTTTTAGAATTGTTTTGTCTTCTTCCTCTTTTAAGTCAGAACTTTGATCCCAGTTTGCTTACTAGTACTTGGATGCAACTGTTTTGCAGCATGCTCTAGCTCCCTACCCAATTCCCATTCACCAACCCTTTCACTAGTTTCGAGGTTTGATTTAAATTATTGATTTCCTTTCTGTAGCTTATTTAGTTACTGTTTCTTTCCCTCTTTTGAACCTCCTCCTTTCTCACATCTAAGTTGTTTGTGTAAAAACTCCCTTCTTGGTATCCCTTCTAACTTTTTACATTAATTTCTTTCAACTGCATTTTTGTATAAGAAGTTTTTCCTTATTTGTTTCTCTTCAATGATTCTTTTCCCCAATTTATGACAACAAATGCTATCTGCCTCCAAAGAAAGAATTGATAGAATCTGGATGCAGGCCAAAGCCTACTATTTTTCACTTTATTTTATCTGTGTGTATTTTTTTAATTTTTTAATTTTGATTTTATATGAGTCTTCTCTCACAACTTGACCGCTATGGAAATATGTTTTGCATGATCTTACATGTATAACCCAGATGAAATTGCTTATCATCTCAGAGAGGGTGGGGAGAAAAGGGAGAGAGACAATTTGGATCTTACAATTTTCAGTAGTGTATGTTGGAAATTGTTGTTACTTGTAATTGGGAAAATAAAATATTTTAAAAACTATTTTCTTCCCTTTTAATCCATTTTGAAACTTCATTATCTGATTTATGGATTATATGATTATTCCTCCTAATTGCTCCATATTCCTCATAAAGTTAAGCTTCTGAAGTACCAGATTTGATCTCCCCTTTCTGTTTCTATTGACTTTTATAGACGGATTGTCCATTGTCATTTTAACTTTTAAAAAAACAATGTTATGTTGGTCCAGAGGAAGCATCAGGTGGTGAGGGAAGTTCTCCATGTTCCAAACTCTACATTCCTTTCCTCCACATGATCATTTTCCTTCCAAAATGGAATATCATCCTGTTTCTTTGTCCATTGCCCTTTTGGGTGCCCACTGTCCTTTCAAGTTCACACATTTCTTCTCCTGTGTCAGTGTTGCCCAGGAAGAAACAATGTTTACTGTCTTCAGAGCAGGTGTCTGCCTAATACATGAACTCCCTACTCAAATCCATCATGGTGTCCCTATTTTCCTCAGAGGCAGTCTTCTCTCCTTACTGTCCCTATAGTAAGCATCCCCTTTGCAGTCCCCTAGGTTCAATCCCACCCTTACTATTCTTCCAAAGGCTCTTTTTTGCTGAGAGTTTGTAGTAATCAGCATCCCTTCAGTATTTGCCTATAGACTTGGTTGTATAGTGTATTTCATTCCTCTTTGTCCTTTCCTCCTCTCCCACCATTTTGTATCTATTGAACATACATTATTCTGCAAGGTATGGCAATTTGGGTTGCAACTTGAGCTCCTTGGCTATTTGGAATATGCTATTACAATTCTTTCTATGATCGATTGTGATGGTACAAAAACTTGCATTATTTAGATTTCTTTTATATTTGTAAGTCTTTTTCTTAGGCACTTTAAACATGTATTATTATTGAAATTGTTAAATGTAAATTTTAATATTTGTTAAGAGAACTTTGAATTCTCTTTGAGAATTCTTTCTCCTCATTTTGGATACTCTGAGAATTTATCTATGTGCTCTGGGCTTTTGAGGACTATTTTCTCAAAATCTTTTGTGTTTCAACCTTAAATTTTTATATTTATCCTTCAGTCACTTTTTACATCCTCTGCCTTTGCTGGTGAGTACATTCCTGGGACTGAACTTCCTCAATCTTATCATAGTCTGGACAATCTAGGATTCACTTACCTGGGAAGTTGCTCTGAGTATGACTGGGGTGGGGGTGGGGGTAGAACCATAGGCCTGGCATAGCCAGTAATGCTAGTATGCTCCAGTTCTTCCCTTTCCTTTTTTTTCTTGCACCTCAGCTGAATAAGTCTCTTGCTTTTTGTAAGCATGGCCATATCAGTTTCTGGCTAGACTTTAGCCAAAAGGCGGCACATTTTTATTCTCCCTTCTCTTTCTCCTCATGTGCCTTGGCAGTCAATGCAAGTTGCTTATTGCAGAGTAGGGAGAAGGTAGAAGGTATTCCGATAAAGTCTTCGTAGCTTAGGTATTGGATGGGTCATTCTGGAAAATCCCTTGGCATAGCCATTTTTGCTTTAGGAATAGAAATGTTGTTGTGGGGTGGAGGACTATTCAAAGAACCCTTTAAAAGTTCACACAAGCAGTTTCCCTCTTCTCTGTCCCATAGATTTTGCTATAATTGCTTTATGTCTGACACATAACTTTTTTCGGGGGGCAGCAGTAAGAATTAAAGAGACCTGGAGAATGTGACTGATGTGCCATCTTACTGAACATAGGAAATGGAAAATCACACAGTATTTTTTTTGTAATATCTGATATATTATTGGGATCTAGTCCTCTATAACATATCCCACAAGTAGTCATGCTGCCAGGGAGTAAAAGCCACACCCACCCCTCCCCCACCATGAGACAACCCAGTCCATGTTTGGACAGTTCTAATCATTAGGACTTTTACCTGATATCAAGCAGAAATCTGTCTTTCTCTATATTTCACCCAGTGATTCAAATTCTTGTCTCTTGGACCATTCCAAGCCAGTTTAATCCCTTTTCCACATGGCAGCTCCATGCTTGAAGCCAGCTATCATGTGTCCTCTTAAATCTGCTCTGCCTAAAAGAGAGTTGGAAGTCTATTCCACTAGAAGGACCTTTAACAATGTCCCCCAGTAAGTAGCAATCCATGCTCCACTTAAATACTTCTAATGGTTGGGAACTCCCTACCACAGAGTAGCTGACAACATTTTTTTACATACAGTTGTACTTGTCATAAAATCATTGCTTATGTTGACGCACAATTTGGCTTTTCTCTAATCCCTTCCCATTGGCCCTGGTTCTGCCCTCATGTCAGATATTGTGCTAGGTACAGGGTACAATGACAAAAGTACAGTCATCTTTGCCCTCAGGAAGCTTACATTCTGGAAGATGGTGAATGATATAACTCTTGAGTCCCTAACTCCAGGTCTCTGCTTTTAGCCAGGGGATTTATGAGCCACTTACTTTCCCCTTCCAAAATGGGAGTGTATGACCCCTCCTTACTCAAGGAATGCCAGTAGCAGAATGATAAAGTGTGTATTGAAGAAGTAAAACCAGATGGATTGGTACCTCTCTTTACAGCTGTATACTCCCTTTAGGCTGTAGGAGGATGGGGTAGAATTGAGAAGAAGCAATTTTCAATTATATTTGCATCCTAAATGATATTGAAATATTTATGACCTCAAAGTCCATTGCGTTCCAAGGTCTGGTACATAGCTCTCTTTTGTATATGTTTCTAAGCCAGCATTCACATTCACACTAAGGGAAAGAATGCAGTACAAAAGCTGCAGATCACATGAAAAATGGATGACAGAAATTAGACAAACGGAATGACTCCATCTTAGAAATTGTTTTCTCCATGACCTTGAAAGGTCATGAATGATTTAGAGTAGTGGTGCCTGTTTTGAAGTATTGAATGTTTCAGGAACATACACCAAACCAAGGTGACATTTGATCTTGGACTAGGACAAATATTGCCTCTTAGCCTTCCTTGATTACTTCCTGGAATCTAACTCTTTCTCCAATAGTGTGTACTCCAGAAGGAAATGGTTAACTTGGAGAGACGTTTTTATTTGTTTCTTAATTGGGAATGGACAAATTGTGGCCATTTGAGCTTTGGAGGGGAGGGAGGAAAGGACATCTTTACTATAATAAGTATCAGAAATTTTAATAGCCGTGACTCACTGAAGAGTAGATTTGGAAAAAGGAAGCCATGTCTGCCATATTATGTGGATATTGAAAATATCTGGCATTTAATTTCTTTTGCCCAGAAAGTGAGGTTTCAGAATAAATGCTAATATATTTTTATTTTAAAAAAAGTTTCAGGAGGTTCTGGGCAGGGTTGGATGACTTCCAAAGAGCAGACTGGGCAGAGTCCCAGGATTCCACATTTCTTTGCAGTTTCTAAGGATGTGAGACTACTGCTCCTCCTTTCTACTCGTGGCTGTTGGCCACCCTACAGGCCATTGGACAGATGCCTATTTGGTCCCCATGCAGAGGACATTCTTTCTCCTTGTACTTGTCAGATAAGTGAATTTTAGAGAGACTGCAAATGATTTGTGCATTGGCTGCCTTCTCAGATGTGTTATAGGAAAAGAAGGGTTATTTGTGGTATTGAGTTAGTACTTGGAAATATGCCAAAAGGGTAACTTTTGGGCAGATAGCATTCCCCTTCCTTAAACTTGAACCCCATTCCCCAAGCTTGTTTCTCTGTAGTAGCAAGATCTTGATTCACCAGCTTTTTTGCTCTACAAACCCCTCCTGCCTAATCTCCTACCTGGTCATTTCACCTTGTTCCCCAAAAATAAATTCATCTACAACAAAGGGCAAACTGGTTTTTTCTTGATGGGTTAAAGATGAAATGATGACTGACTTTTTAAAAATCATAGGCTAATACATGAAGAACTATAAAGAAGTTTAGTGGCCATGAGTCTAAACATCCCCCCCCACACCCCCTTTTTTTGTAGTTAAGGAAACAGAGGTTCAGAATAGTGAAGTGACTTACCAAGGTCACACATAATTTAGAACTCAGGCTGGAAAAGAACCCTGAGGCCACTGCTCCTTCATTCTACAAATATCCTAGAGGGGCCTAGAACAGAGGAAGTTAATTACCCAAGGCCATAAGGCAGCAAGTACCAGAGGTGGAATTTGAACCCAGGTCTTCTGAGTTCAGAGCCTTTGAGCTTTGCACTGTACCCTGTTTTCATTGAAGCACCTGGGGTTGCTGCATTGGATAAAGCACTGGGCCTGGAATCAGAAAGACTCATCTTTCTGAGTTTCAAACTGGCTTCATACACTTACTAGCTGTGTGAAATCTTTTGCTTCAGTTCCTCATCTGTCTAATGAGTTGGGGGAGGAATGGTAAACCACTCTAGTATCTCACCAGGAAAGCACCAAATGAGATCATGAATTGCTGGACACAATTGAAATGACTGAACAATGATAACAAAATGCTGTCATGAATAAATTATTCATGTCAGAAACTACAAAAATATTGGCTCACGGGGGGCGGGGCAGCTGGGTAGCTCAGTGGATTGAGAGTCAGGCCTAGAGACGGGAGGTCCTAGGTTCAAATCCGGCCTCAGCCACTTCCCAGCTGTGTGACCCGGGGCAAGTCACTTGACCCCCATTGCCCACCCTTACCACTCTTCCACCTATCAGACAATACGCCGAAAGTTAAGGGTTTTAAAAAAAAAATATTGGCTCACGTATGTAGAAATACACATATAATTTTGAAGTCTATAAAGCCAGAGGTGGGATATGAAATCAGATCTTTCAAGTTCTAAATCATATTAGGCCATACTGTCCCTCAGGACAGTAGCCAAGTCTACAAATTCCAAATTTTATCTTCACAACAGCTCTTGGAAGTAAGTACTGTTATTATTTTTACTTTAGAGAATGAAAACTGAAATTCATGGAGGTTAAGGGACTTGTCTTGGGTCACACAGCTTATAAGTGTCTTAGGTTAGTTCCAAACTTGCTTTTTTCCCCCCGAGTCTAGCGGCAATCATATCATAAATTTTTATATTCAAACCTGACTTGGAGTGGACCATTTGAAAGGTTGTTGAAGGCCAGAGTAGGATTACCCTAGTTGGAAAAGATGCTGCATGACTTCTGGAAGACTCTTGCCTTGGTGATACTGTCAAAATGCTACCAATGAAAGTAAGTACATCGTTTATAATATCCATTGACTACTGCACTTTCTCCCTTTGGTTTCCATAACTCTTACCTGGTGGAGTCATTTATCCAACACACAAACCCCAGTTGGCTGGTGAGTGAATCGCTCTTTTGGCCAGTAGTTAGAATATGCAGAGGGAGAGATGTCAAGACCGCACACAACTAAGGATTGATAAGAGACCTCAAGGGTTGGTTGAATGTTTCAGTTTCTCAGGACTCAGAATTGTCAGGATGTTCTGTTGACACTAGTAATAATAATGATTGACATTTATGTTGGACTTTAATGTTTGTAAAACATCTTGTGTGGATTAACTCATTGAAGACTTCCAGCAAGCCTGTGAACTAGTCCTATATGTATTATCAGTGTTCAGAAAGATTGACTAACTTGCCATGACCACGTAGTTAATAAATGCTAGAAGCAGGATATGAAGACAGATCTTCCAAGTTCAGCATCATGTTAGATTATACTGCCCCTCAGTCCCAGTAGGCATGTCATATCTGGACTACAGGCATAAGGAATTGTAACCTGGAGTGGTTGTTGAGTATGCATGGATAATATAAGGAGGATTCTAGTGGAGCGAGTGAGTAATGTTATCAGTCTTGGATGAGATGGTGCTGTGAAAGAATAGAGCAGCTGGGATCACTCAAGGAGATTGCGGTCCTTGAAAGGGACCAATGGCACCATGTTGGACCAAGCTCTATGGCTATGTCATATCCTGTACTCATAGTCTGACCTTTGTTTTAAATGGCTTTTACTTATGCCCCTATTGAAAACATTTAACTTCCATCATTTAACAGCTATTGAGCAAAGGCAATTTGGGGCTCAGGGCACAGTGCTAAGCTCTGGAGATACAATTAACTGCCCTCAGGAAGCTTACGTTCTCTTATAGGGATCTAGCACACGTATCGGAGTGGTTTCCAGAGAAGAGAGCTTTTGTCTATGCAAGCCAAGGCATGGGGAATGGAACCAGCAAAAGGAAGTAGATTTTCACATCTTTTTTAGTAGGCATAGTAGCATGAAATTGATAATTGTTACATGGGCAAGAGCCAGAGAGTAGAGTGGGTGGGCATGTGTAGTCAGTTTCCCAAGCTGGCTCAGATGGATGGGATGAAACATTTGCTGAATCTGGCTGCATGTAGAGGGCTGATATCCAGGGCTTTATATGAAGTCACTGCTGTTACTTAAGAGGGTATTCATTGGTGTTATGCCAAATATGTCTATCTTTATGTGACACCATTCACAGCAGTTCCCTGAAGAAAGGTGCCATGTCTTATGCCTCTCAGAATCCTCAGTCCCGAGGATGGGAACTGATAGTAGAAAATCTGCCATATGTTTTCTCAGATCTCAAGAGAGCGTTCAGGAAGTCATAAATTCCACAGGAAGCAATAGCTGGATTAAACAAATCTTACAACTCACAGGAGCTTAGAGGACCTGCCTCCTGACCACTTCTACAAATAGATTTTGTCTCCTTTGAGAAATTCCAGTGTATTTCTATGTGCAAGTACCATGGATGTTGCTGGGAAGAAGCAATCAATAAGAATCTGCTTGCACTGAGATATTCCAAATGAAGAGCTATTACATTTAGAGACATGTGCATGAGACAAGTTTTCCCAATAACATCTGAAAATTATATTGTCAAAAGAATCAATGACCTTTCATTTAGCCTTTGGATAGGGAGAGGCATTCTTCAGTTGGACAGTTGGCTGGAAATAAATAAAAATGCGATTTCAAATAGGACTGGCGATTAATCTCTTTCCACATTGCTGAGACTCTGAAACTGTAATACACTACTAAATTTATACAGATAATGGCTTCATTGACCTACCTTATTCTGCACTTCTCCCATTGTGGGCTTGTCCAAATGGCTTCAAGCTTATTTCTAATGAGGCTACTCACCATGGGTAACAGTTCTGAAATGTTCTTCCTTTCCACTACAGAGACTGGGCTCCTGCTAAAGGGTTAATGACTTCCAGGGGATAATTATTACCAGCCCCAGGCATTTCAGCTTGAGCTTTGTTATCTACTTTTTCAAATCTTAATTTTTCATTGAGGTGCTAATAAACCTATGGTAATCCTTTGATTTTCTCCATTTTTCATTAAGTACTCATTGCTTCCCAGCACCTTGACAGACATGGTAGCCAAGATCAAGGGAAAAAAAGGACTTCTGTCCTTGACCTTCCAATCTAATTGGAGTTAGTTCTTTTATTTTTTAAATCCTAACCTTCTGCCTTAAAGTATGAGTTCTAAGGCAGGAGAGCATTAAGGATTAGGTCAGGGGTGGTGAACCTATGGTGTGTGCCAGAATGGGCATTCAGAGTATGACATGCACAGTGTCACCCCTGCACAGAGTTTGCCAGAGTTACTATAAAGTCAGAGGGACAAGGGGCCCAGCTGCTTACCTCCCCTTCTGCATGCATGCCTGAGGACATTTCTCACATCACTTACCTCTCTAAAAGGTTCTCCATCACTGGACTAAGCAATAGGGATTAAGTGATTTGCTCAAGGTCACATAGCAAGGAAGTATCTGAAGGCAGATTTCAACCCAGGACCTCCCCTCTCCAGGCCTGGCACTATATCCACTGAACCACTTAGCTGCTCCAGTTGGAATTAGTTATTGTACTAGATTATAAGGAGATACTATTTGTCAGTATTTGCTTTTGTCCAGTCAAACTTACCTTCCTGCTGTTTCTCCCACACAATACCCCATTTCCTATCCCTTTGCCTTTTGCACTGGCTCTTTTTCCTACCTGGTTTGCTAAGTCCTCATCTCTTTCTCTTTGAATTCCTCATTTCCTTCAAAACTTAGCTCAAGAACTAACTTGTATATGAAGCCTTTCATCATTTTGCTAGCTATTATATCCTTCCTCTTAATTGTTCTTATATTTATTTTGTATTTGCCTAGATACAAAAATCGCTAACCACTAACCTATATGCCTACCCTTCTATCTGTATACAGAATCACTAAAGATCATCTGTATATGAACTGACTACACTGGTGTGGAAGAACATAAATTTTATGAATGATATTCATCGGTGGATCACATCTTCATCATCTAAAAGATAACAGAAAAATTCTCGAGAATTTGAAATCCTAATGTGGAACAAAAGAGTGCCTTCTAGGTCCTTTGACAAGGCGTCTCCTCTTCCTATTTCAAAATCATTAAATATTCTTTGTAAGATGTATGGACAGGAATAACAATGTTCAGAGATCCTCCAATAATGAACATCTGGTGACACCAAAGACTAAACAACACCCCGAGATGTATGCTTGCCAAAAGACAAAACATTTATTAAGTATTATAACTCTCTGTTAGGGACTGTGCTGAGTTTAAGGAATACAAATACAAGACTAAATTAAAGACAGTTCCTACCCTCAAGGTACTTACATTCTAATGGGAAGAAAGAAAACCCACAAAACGGAGCTGAAAAGGTGAGGGAGGGAGTGGGGGTACATGAACACAATCAACGTGGAGAAATAGTCTTGTCATGGGTTCATCTGCATTTGATGTATTTACCACTGAGATGGTGGGTGAGGGATTTCCTCTAGATAATCTTCTTAGCAGGTGATGATGTGCTGGTACCATTATACTCCAGCATCCTTGAGGAGATCTTGAATTACCCAAAGAAGGCAGAGTTTATGAAGAATGTTTATTGCATAAATTTCAAAATGCATCAGAATGGACAGCCTGGAGAGCTTCTTCAGCAGTTTGTGTATTTGGGATAGACAGTACAGATGGATGGTCCTTGGGCCCCAGATTTGAAAAAAGAGGAAATTGCAAAGTTTTTTATGAATATCTTGCTTAATAGAAAGTAAACCCTTTGAAAACATGGCCTTGTTGCCTTTTTATCCCTAGCCTTTAAAATCTTGCTGGGCACATATTTAGCTTTTAATAAATACTTTGATAGATGCATCTCCTGTAACACCAAGCTCTGAATATTTTCATCCCAACTCCCACTCTCAATGAATGAGATTTCCAGGGCTAAGTTAGATTTCTCATTCAGAATTCTAGGGGTACTTCTGAAGGGATAGGGATGGTTCTCTAATGCCAACAGCTCAAACCCCAATCTGTGTGCTTCTGGCCAAGAGTAGAAGTTGAGAATAATTTAGTAAATTTCAGCCTCAAATAGCATTTAGAAAGGTAGACTGATTTATTGAAGTGGTATAGTAACAACAGTTGGTAAAGTATTTCCCCTCCTGTCATTCTAAAATTTGTGACACCCTTTCCCCAAGGTATGGCTAGAATGCAAAGGAAATTGAACTCAGATTTAGAAAGCACATGTGGTAAAAGGTTATCTCCTAGCTGCTGGAAATAATTTTCTCCAATTCATGGAGCGTCAAAAAGTTCCCTTAAGTGTGGTGAATCTGTGTCCATATGTTCTTGGCTCATTTTGGGATGTGTCTAGGTCACCATTATGAGGTCTAGTATCCTCTAAACCGTTCAAAGCTTAGAAGACCATCCTCCAGCCATTGGAGAGGAAGACAGATCTGACTAAGGTTGAAGCCCAGGTGTAGGCAGATTCCTCCTCAGTAGAGTGCTGGAAAGTCATGCTTGCTCCCACTTCTTGAAGGAATGAAGTTCTAACTAGTTAATTTATACAATATCCCTGATTGAGGCCAGGTTTCCTTGGCCTTATGCAAAGTCACTGCTGTTCAAAGAGGGATTTTTACATTTAGTCAAAGGCCATTGAGATCTTTTGAGCATCTTATCACCTACTTTAATTGGGATATTATTAAATAAATCAAATACCCCACATTGAAATAATAGAGCACAAAATTTTGATATAATTAGAGTAGTCTAAGAATTTCAGAAGGGGAAAGTTCATTT
Source organism: Gracilinanus agilis (assembly GCF_016433145.1). NCBI lineage: Eukaryota > Metazoa > Chordata > Mammalia > Didelphimorphia > Didelphidae > Gracilinanus > Gracilinanus agilis. The sequence goes on along the minus strand of NC_058136.1, from coordinate 4,104,300 downwards.
GGGTCAGGATTCTTTGTTGAAGACATCGAGGGACTTAGACATGAGAGATGACTCAAGTCTGAATAGGTAGTATACATCTCTGGAGTCAACATAATAAGCCTGGAAAGATCATAGCCTTTGTTGGCTTGTTCTGCATCACACATATATAATACAGTTTAATGAACATGCTTTCAGACTTCTGCCTAAAACTATGGGGAGTTACTATTGCTTCGTGTTGCAGTTTTAGTGAAGTGGACAGGCAAATCTAGTCCCTTTTTATAGTCTGACCTCCTAGTCATTACTTAAAACCACTGAGCCATTTTTAATCTTTTCCTTTTCTTCTTTGCCAGTAGTTTTTCAGACAGACAGTGTGTCATCCACTAACTAAATTTCACATTTTAAAAAGACATTTAGCTCTGTAACACCCAATGATAAAAAACCTACTTAATGGGGAATGTTCTTCTGCTGTCTGGTTGATCAATAAATTTAGGTAGATTAATTAAGTTGGGCTGTCAAGGAACCAAGGGCTGTCACTAATGCTAGCCAGTGAAGCTGGAGCATTTCTCAGAAAAGAGGCTGAAAGAAGAATCTAACATCCCTTCTGACTTGAGAATGGATCTAGAGAATAACTGATAGAAAAGCACTCCAGTCTTCCTGGTTGCTCAACCTTGGGGTCTCTCATCACCTCTCTTGGCCTCAACTTACTCATTTATCCAGGGGTGATGGATGGTTCCTAGCTAACTGGGTTTTCTGAGAAGAGCACTTTGGAAATCTTGAAGCCCAAAGAAATGGGAGATTTCAGGATCCTGGCTCTAGAGCTGGAAGAGACCTCAGAGGTGGCAAATCCAACCACAATCTAAAAAATGTGAAATTTGAGGTCTGGAGATGGAAAGTGATTTGTCTCATAACATCATAGATGTAGAGGTCATTTGGAACCTCAACAGCTATTTTGTCAAATATCTTCATTTCATGAGAAACTGAGTCTCAGGGAAGGAAAGTGACTTTTAACTTGTTTAATTGTTTAGTTTTGTGTCTGACTCTGTGATGCTGTAGAACACAGTCCATGGGGTTTCCCCCATGGTTTGCTGTTTCCTTCCTCAGTGGCTAACAGAGGTTAAATTACTTAAGGTCACCCAGCTAGGAAGTTCCTGAGGCTAAACGTGAACTTAGGTCTTTTTGAGTCCCAAGTCCATTGCTCTATCCAGTGTACCTCTTAGCTGTAGGAACAGATTTGAAACCCCAGGTCTTCTGAATCCAAAGCTAGCACTCTGTGGCTATATTTGACTACACTCCAATGGTATGCTGTAGAGAGAATCTTGAGCTGTCTTCCAACTTTTTAACTTCTTTGAAGTCGTGTTGGGACCACCCCATGGACACTTCATCCTTTGTTGGGATCCTATAGGACTTTGACATTTTGTCTGCTGCCAAGAGTCATAGGGTAAATAAGGAAGCAGTGGTTTCTCATTTGTGTTCCAAGTCAGTACAGTGCTTGCTGGAGGGAAAGGACTCCATGGGACACCTCCAATGGGGCTCCTGCCTTGTGACATCTTCCCCACTGACTTAATTATTACTATTTTGATCCCTCAAGAAACGTTAAGTGTAGTTTCAGCATCATTTGGAATTTGCATGAAACCAAATTCACCTCAGAAACAGTGCGTTTTCAATTAATCTTTGCAAGGTGAAAGGATTATGGCTGCCTGTCAATTTCTCTGCTAATTAATTTTACACAAATCAACCATTGCACAGCCCTAGGCACTGTGTGTCCATTGCATTCAAATGCCTACAGTTAAGTTGTTATCCTTTCTGTCATTCTCTATAGAGAGGAAACACTACATTATATGATGGGATATGAGTTGGAGGAGACCTGAGAGTCCATTTAGTTCTACTCTTATTTCAACAGGAATGCCAACAACCCCTGGCAAATTGATATTCAGCCTCTGCTTGGAACCCACCAGGAATGACCAGGCTGGCTCATTGCATTTTCAAGCACCTCTACTATCTGATTCCTTTAATCTTCTGCTTTTCCATATACCAAGCTGGAATCTGCTTCCTTTTAACATTGACTTGGGCTGGGGATGGGAAGGGGAAAAGCAATTTCGAAGCCCCTGTTATGTGTCAAGCACTTTATAAATATTATCTCATCTAATCCTCACAACCCTGGAAGGTAAGGGCTGTTAGTATCCTCATTTTCAGTTTAAGAAACTGAGGCAAATGGAGGTTTTGTGACTTGCCCAGAATCATAACGGTTGGTGAATGCCTGAAGATGGATTTGTATTCAGGTCTTCCTGATTGCAGGTCCAGTGTTATATCTATTGTGCCTGCTGGTCTTTGCTTTGCTTTTGGAGTCCCAGAGAACAAGTCTAAGAAGACAGTGATTTTATTCTCTTCTTCCTATCTCCTCCCTACACTCAGCTTTATCTTCTCCATGTTAAAAATGCCCATTTTCTTCATATACCTATCTTATGGTGGTTTATTGTGCCATTGTTATGATTAGCAAGTTCTTCCTAGTCTTTGGGAGATTTTGCCCCCTACCTTTACATGTCCTCCTTTCTCTTCAAAATAACTGATTTTCAATCATCAGGCACACAGATTCTGGAATCAGACAACCTTAGTTCAAATCCTGCCTTTAACACTTTTTGCCTGTGGAATCTTGGCCAAGTCCCTTCCCCTTTCTGAATTGATTTCTTCTTCTGTAAAATGAGTGGGTTGGATGATCAGTGCAACCTTTGATAGGCCACAGAGTCCGAGTGCCAAAACTGCAACCCTCATGCTGCATGTGAGCTCACCTCGCCTTACCCCAGATAGAGTAGGAGGAAGTGTTTCCCATTAGGCTTTTGGGTAGAGGGGCTGGTCATGTAAGAAATGTTCTCAGGCATGGTGGAGAGAAAGAAGGGAGCAGCCCCCTCATGTGTTCCATAGGATTACCAACATGGGACTAGATCAGTGATTCCCAAAGTGGGCGCTACTGCCCTCTGGTGGGTGCTGCAGTGATCCAAGGGTGGTGGTGATGGCCACAGGTGCATTTATCTTTCCTATTAATTGCTATTAAAATATTAAAAAAATTAATTTCCAGGGGGCTAAGTAATATTTTTTTTTTATTTTAAACCCTTGACTTCTGTATATTGACTTATAGGTGGAAGATTGGTAAGGGTAGGCAATGGGGGTCAAGTGACTTGCCCAGGGTCACACAGCTGGGAAGTGTCTGAGGCAGGATTTGAACCTAGGACCTCCTGTCTCTAGGCCTGGCTCTCAATCCACTGAGCTACCCAGCTGCCCTAAGTAATATTTTTTCTGGAAAGGGGGCAGTAGACCAAAAAAGTTTGGGAACCATTGGACTAGATGGTCTCTGAGGTCCTTCCCAGTTCCAGATCTGTGATTCTCACAATCGTAATAAAATACCCCTATTTCTGCCTAGGATTTAGTAGTCTTTATAGATCTTATCCAAATCAGTGTCCTTCATTCCCACATCAATCACCAGATTGATTGATAAGTTTGAATCTCACAAGGCTCCCTCCCCCTTGCATTTAAAGTCTCTGTCTCTACTGATAGGTTGTGGCACAATCAAACACAATGGACTTCTCTACTAGCAGCAATGCAATGACCCAGGACAATTCTGAGGGACTTATGAGAAAGAACGCTATCCACATCCAGAGAAAGAACTGTGGGAGCAGAAACGCAGAAGAAAAACAACTGCTTGATCACATGGCTCGATGGGGATATTACTGGGAATGTAGACTCTAAATGATCACTATTGCAAATATTAATAATATGGAAATAGGTCTTGATCAATGATACATGTAAAACCCAGTGGAATTGCTTGTTGGCTACAGGAGAGGGGAGGGGAGGGAAAGAACATGAATCATGTAACCATAGAAAAATATTCTAACCTAATCTAATTAATTAATTACATAAAAAATAAAATCTGTCTCTGGAAGGTAGCTTCTTTCTCATTAGCCATGTTAGTACTTTCTAGAGGCCCAGTTACTACAGTATGTCTCTTGCACCTTGGGCTCATCTGACTTCCTTTATATTTCCATAGTGCATAGTAAGCTCCTTTGGAACCTCTGATATGAGGTCTCCCATATTTGTTGAATAGCACCAGTGTCTTTAAAATGGTTCTTTTTCTCTCCTTTTTCTGCACTTCATTATGCATAGTTCCTTAGGCCTTGTTTTGATTTTCCTCTAGTGCCTCAGAGACTTTAATTTTCAGCCTTTCCTCTTAGATCTTTTTCCCACCTACCTCTGAACCCTTCAACCTTCATGATAAGCTGGAACATAGAGAATTCAAACCTAGAAAACTGGTTTGATTTTAATGGCCACACATAAACATTACAGCTCGTGTTTCCTTCATCAGGAAGTCAAAGCTGTCATGATCTCTGCCCATTAGGTGGGTCAGCTCTCTAGATTTCAGGATCATGGTCATAGTTGGGTCTTGGTAGCCTCCCCCATTGAAGAACACAGAATAAAAACACCTGTTGCTCACTGCGTGCTATCTGTACCTATTTCCCATCAGTTGAAGGCTTCATGTTGCCTCTGGGGTCTGAAGATGATGATTTTATAAAACTCTTTCTTTCCTCCCTCTGTATGCATTATGTGTTTCCAGGACAGAATTATCTATATTTTGCCTATAAATAACCCCCATCCTTAAGCAAATACTCTCTGGACAATATGTAAACAGATGATCAACTTGAATATTTGAACCTCACTTATCTCTTCCAAGCTCTTTTTGCCTATTCACGTTTTTAGACCTCTTTTTCACCCTTCCTCTGCTAATCTTGGTGTTTGAAGGCCCTGTGAACATGCCATTTTTTCTTTGCCTGTGTAAGTTCAGTAGTAAATATCTATTTACTTTGAAGTCAACATCCTACCTTGCATGATACTGTTGGTGTGGAGAGGAATATCAAACATTCTTTGCCTGCTCCTTAGCCCCAGAGTCACTTTTCAGCTTGTAATTACAGCACCCTCATTGCAAGGCTTTTGTGAACAAGAGTCATCCTGTGTGTCCTTAGTGTCAGTCATTCAAGGCGACTACTGTAAATAAATGTAGGTAATAGCCTCTTCTATTTCTAATAAATTTTCTCCCAAACTTATACGTCACTCCATGTCTCCCCTTGGCATGCTGTTCTTCTCTCCAGAGTCAGGAAGAATAAAACAAAAATGAACCAGCTAATTGAGGTGGTGGCCAGTTCATCTGGAGGGAGCCATAGGCCATTGTCATTAAAAAACCCCAGGAGTGCCAGTTGGATTCAAACCTTGAGAGAAGGAAAGTAAAAGGGACTGTTTGAAGGGAGCAGTGCTCTTACAACTTCTTTGCCTACCTCCCTTTCCTCATTTGGATGTCTCCCCGGCCCTTATCAAGCTGAGGAAACTAACAACAAAAGCCTTACTATAGAAACTTTTCTCACTCTTCATAGCATGACTCCTTTTTCCTTCTCTGTTTATGTTAGATTATTGCAGCTCCTGGGCAAGGGAAGATAGCTAAAGAAATCCCAGCTCCCAGCTGCATCCATCAGGCCTAGCACCAAAACCACTGCCCTTTCCAGCCATTGCTTCTTTAAGACAGGGAAGCAGTGGCCATATAGCCTTTTTCCTAGCTACCCCAGGGAGAATCTGGGAATAGAAAGTGTTGAGAATGAGCAGGCATGGTCCGAACTAAGGAAGATTGCTTAGTAAACACATAGAGCCAATTCGCAATTAAGTTAACTAGTAAAAGAGTTCTTGGAGAGTTATTCTAAAGAAATGGATAGTTCCCAAATTCTTTTATTTTATAATGGAAGCAACAAACACAAGCTTGGATAGACTTAGGAAGATGGTGGATGTTAGAAGGGACTGGGGTGCTGTGGTCCATGGGGTCCAACTGAAGAGTTGGACATGATTCGATGGCTGAACAACAATAAAATGTATTCAGGACTTTACCACAAGCATGCTTGACATTCTGGACCTTGATCAATGGTGGTGGAGTGGACAGAACCTCAATGAGGAAATTAGAACCCTCAGGTTCTGATCTTAGGCTCTGTTATTGATTATTTGTGTGACCTGAAACATTTCCTTCCTCTCTCTGCTCTCATAAAATAGTGCAGTGAACTAGATTAAAAATGTCAAACATGGCCCATGGCACTGCTAAGAGTGGCCCGAACCAGATTAAAATGTAGTTTCTATCCAATTTTAACATGTTGATTTATGGATAAAGAAGAAACATGTGTGTATAGATATAAATACATATATAAAATGCGGGATTTTTAAGTTGATATGCAGCAGGCTATGGAGATTCTTATGTACAGTATAATGGTTCCCTGTTCCCTTTTCTCCTTATGTTTGATACCATTGGACAAGATGATCTCTGACATTCCTTTAAGTTCTAAATCTTCTTTGGATCCTATTAGGTAAAAAGTTAGGACTAGCACTATGAGCAAAGACATAACAACATGGTTTGAGGCCCATCTTCAGGTGAAAGTGAGTAGCCCACATTAGCTAAAACAGGGTTGGGATTAAAACAAGTGGAGTCCTTTTGGATAGGGATCCTTATCTGCTCAACAGAGAAAACTAACAATGCACACAGGAAAAGCCAAGTAAATGACAGGCAGACTATTACATAATATTGAATGAACAGCCCATTTAGGGAAGTCATCTATGTATATAACTCAGAAAAGCAGATAGGAAATTACCCGAGCTCAGAATTTATTGGGAGGAGAGCAGACAGTATTATGTGTAGAAAACTGGGTAATACTTTCAGTGAACTGAAGGTGCTCAATGTCTGTGAACCCCATCTTTTTAATATTAACATTGTGAACCATGGAACACCAAAGGCTTGAAGGAATCAAATTTCTGGGTGAGCAAGGTATTGTATTAGCATTCAAGATATATTTTTTAAAACCTTAATAGAGCCTTCATTACATGGGGTAGATTCTTTATGTAGGGTGTACCAGATGGCCAAGAAAAAGAGGGTAAAAATTGGATAAATTACAATCTGCACTGGTGAATAGAATGAGTACTCATATCAGTGAGGACATATGTCTGTTGAAGCAATGAGCGATTGTCTTGGTGACATGGTAGATGATAACCTTAAAGTCAGGAATATCTGAGTTTGAATTGTGTCTCAGATACTGACTAGCTGTGTGACCCTGGGCAAGTCATTTAGCCTCTCTGTGCCTCAGTTTACTCATCTGTCAAATGCGGATAATAGCTACTATCTTGCAAGGTTGTCATGAGGATTAATTTAGTGATCACATGTAAAGCACTTTGCAAACCTTAAATCACTCTATAAATGCTAGCTATTATTATTATATTTCACATTTCTGATGATTAAGGTTCTAGTAATAGGTTTTAAAAAAAAGAATAGGTTTAATCTGCATGGTAGAGGGTCTTGAATTGCAGACTAAGTACTTTAGATTTCATCTTTTAGTCAACAGGCAGACATGGATGTTTTTGGAGCAGGGATAACAGGCGATAAGAGGGATTGAGATAGAGCCTGGATCTGTGATTTTTTCAGTATAGGGGACTCACAGGGCTGGAAATTCCATCTATTAAATCAGGTCAATTCCTTCTCTGTAATTTATAATCTTACGGAATTGCCTAGAGCAATGAGGAAATTGGTGACTTGTCCAGGGTCACAAAGCCAATATGTGTCACAGATGAGACTTGAATTCAGGTCTTCCAGATCTCTCTCTTTATGTCATGCTGCCTCTCAGGATGACAGCAGTATTTAATCCACACACACGCATGACTGCTCGTGTGTGTGTCATATTTATTTCTAACATTATTTTTTAAAAATTGAATTCTAAATGTTCTTCCTTCCTATAGCTCCTTCCCCATCCATTGAGAAGTGAAGTAATATGATATCAAATATGCATGTGAAATCTTGGAAAACATTTCCATGTTAGCCATGTTGCCAAAAAATAAAAATGGCATGAAAAATAAATAAAACAAAAGAAGTATGCTTCAGTTTGCTCTCCTGATTCATCACATCTCTTTCTGGAGATGGAGAGCAGTTTTCATCATGGGTCCTTTGGAATTGTCTTGGATCACTGTATTGATTAGAGTAGCTGAGTCTTTCACAGTTGATCTTCATATCAGTATTGCTGATACTATGTACAGTGTTCTCCAGATTCTGCTCTGCCTGTAGGATTGAAAAGAATTAGTCTGATAGCATGCTAGAATGGATTGGAGAAAAGACAGATGAAAAGTGAGGAAATCAGAAGACTGTTGCAATTGTTGAGGAATAATATAATGCGAGCCCAGATAAGAGTCACAGCTTTTGCAATGGAAAAACTGAGAGACTTTGGAAGTATATTATAAATAGGACTTGATGACTGATTGAAGGAAAAGTTGGACAAGGGTAATGGACAACAAATAAATGAAGCTACTCTTTGAATATAATTTAGGAGAGGGAATTTCTATGGCTTTCCCATCTGATCACCTTTTCCTCCATCTCAAAATTCTCCTCTGCTCCCAGTTTCATACTAAAAAGTCTTAATTTTGATGATACAGATGTGAAGCTACCAGTCTAATGTTCATTTTGTATTCTCCTTAAATTTACTTCCTATTCTGGGGTGAATTCAGTAGATAATTAGGGATTTCATCTTAGAAAGGCTTGCTGGATTATAGTCTACATGTTAAAGAAGTGAACAAGAAAAATAGAGTGCTTATTACCCACTCTAATTATGTCAGAAAGAACTTGGAATCCAGATTTTCAGTGGCGACTCCATCTGCAGAGTTGGTTGTACATGATTCAGTAAATCGATTTGGTTTCCAGGTCCCTGAAATCAAGGGTAGGCAGAGTTGTGGTCATGGAAAACAGTCAACAAAACATTCCTCTGCAAAAGTCTCCCCTCCTGATTTTTAAGGAAAATTCATCATATTTTTGGCTGGAGCTGGTAATATGATGCAGGAAGAAAATAAAGGGGTGGGTATATTGGTATTTCTCCTACACAGCTTTTCTTAGGGTGTCTTTCTCATCCCGCCCCACTGGTAGTAGCCAAATTATTTAATTCTTCTACTACTATGGAAATCTTTTTATTTTAGTATTTGGTATTTCTCCATTGAGGCTCTTTCTAGGTCTTCTTTTAGGGCCATCTGTGATCTTCTAGGGCCATGTTTACAAAGCTGTGGCATGGGTGCCAGGGCAGCATAGGGAGAGCTGTATCATTTCCCCTCTCCACCGCACCTCAGGACATTTTTTGCATGTCTCATCCCTCTGTCCAGTCACCCAATGTGAGCACTTCCTCCCTCTGCTGTCTGGGGTAATGCAGGGGGCTCATAGGCAGCTTGAAGTTGCAATTCTGGCACACAATCTTGAAAATGTTCACCAATTCTGTTCTAGAGCATTGGATGCCTCACCTCCATTGGATGACTATTCCCCTTGGGAAATTTCTCCTAAAATATGCAGGGGTGGGGAAGGTCAATGGGAAAAATTTGTAGCTAAATGGCCAAATAGAAGTCCTTCTCGTTTATTTCAATTGAAATCAAACTAAACTAATTCAGACTGCTAGAAAAGCTAGTCTTAATTAGTGAAAAATCTGAATTTTAAATAATTATTAAAGAATGAGATATATCTAAGAATATACCTCATTTAGGCTTCAGCAAGGTTCAAAGTTGTAATATGTAAAAACAGAGACAATGATAGGCAAAGATTCTCAGATTCAAAGGATACATTCACCATGTTAGACAGGATCTGAAGCTAGAATATCTTAACTACATACAACAAAGGCCAGCAAAAACAAGGAACTTACTTGCCTCTATATTAGTGCTTCTTTAACTTTTTTGTATGTATCTGGATCCCTTTGGTTGACTGTTGACAATCAACCTATGAACTGCTTCTTATATTTTTCAATGCATAAAATAGAATACATTGGATTATAAAAGAAACCAAGTGATAGCAAAATATGCTTATTAAATTTTTTAAAAACAAAACCCATGGACACTAGGTTAAGAATCTTTTCTCTGACAGAAAGCAGGAATTGAAACTAACTGGCTGATCAGTATGTCTTGTCAGACTTAGCTGCCATATTGAATAATTTTTTGGTAAATGACTTTTGTTATAAGTTTCTCTGCATTGGGTGAGCAGAGTATTTCCAGAAATAACTGGGATACATGAATAAAATATATCAACAAACCACTTTATTTATTTTTTAAAATAATTTTTATTTTTTAGAAAAGTTATCATGGTTACATGATTCATGTTCTTACTTTCCCCTTCACCCCCAGACCTCCCTCTCCCCCCCCCCCCGACCAAAGCCGGTGCACATTTCCACTGGTTTTAAAATGTGTCATCAATCAAGACTTATTTCCAAATTGTTGATAGTTGCATTGGTGTGGTAGATTCGAGTCTACATCCCCAATCATGTCCACCTCAACCCATGTGTTCAAGCAGTTGTTTTTCTTCTGTTTCCACTCCTGTAGTTCTTCCTCTGAATGTGGGTAGCGTTCTTCTTCATAAATCCCTCAGAACTGTCCTGGGTCATTGCATTGCTGCTAGTACAGAAATTCATTACATTCTATTTTACCACAGTGTATTGGTCTCTGTGTACAAAGTTCTTCTGGCTCTGCTCCTTTTACTCTGCCTCAATTGCTGGAGGTCTTTCCAGTTCACATGGAATTCCTCCAGTTTATTATTCCTTTGAGCACAATAGTATTCCATCACCAGCATTTACCACAATTTGTTCAACCATTCCCCAATTGAAGGGCATACCCTTGTTTTCCAGTTTTTTGCCACCACAAAAAGCGCAGCTATAAATATTTTCGTGCGAGTCTGTTTATCTATGATCTCTTTGGGGTACAAACCCAACAATGGTATGGCTGGATCAAAGGGCAGGCAATCTTTTATAGCCCTTTGAGTGTAGTTCCAAATTGCCATCCAGAATCAGTTCACAACTCCACCAGCAATGCATTAATGTCCCAATTTGGCCACATTCACTCCAACATTCATTACCTCAGAGTTGTTTTGATTTGCATTTCTCTAATTATTAGAGATTTAGAACACTTTCTCTTGTGCTTATTGATAGTTTTGATTTCTTTATCTGAAAATTGCCTATTCATGTCCCTTGCCCATTTATCGATTGGGGAAGGTTGGATTTGAACCTAGGACCTCCCGTCTCTAGGCCTGACTCTCAATACGCTGAGCTACCCAGCTGCCCCATGAATTCTGCCTTTTAAACTGTTATTTTCTTACCAGATCCCTTCCATCTTTCTCATGATCTCAGATTTGAACTCTTCAAGAGCTTGTGACCAGTTTTCATTTTTTTGGGAAGGTTTGGATATGGTTACTTGTTTGTTCTCCTCTGCTGTTTGTTCTGTTGTCTGAATTTTTTCTGTATAAAAGTTGTCGAGTGTTAAAGATTTCTTCTTGATCTTTCTCTTCTGGGGTTTTTGTCTCTGGCTTGCCATTGTGAGCCCAGCACCCTCTCAGCTTTATCCTCACGCCCAGGGTCTGTTTGCACTCTTTAGGCTCCTGAGGTCTCAGGTCTAATTGTTCTCAGGATCAAGCCTCCTAGTGGTCCCCTTGCTTGTTCCTCTGCCTGAAGCTCCTTTAACAGTCTCAGGGTACTGCTTACACATTCATGCAACCCTCTGCACTGGGTCCCCACTCAAGATCCGTGCCTGTGCTCAGGATCCAGGTCTGCAGCTGCGACCACGCCTGCACTCAAGGTCTGTGTTCAAAGTCCGTGTGTTCTTTAGCTTCTTGGGGTCTTAAGTCTTGCTGCTCTCAGGAGCAGGCCCTGTTGATGCCAGGTAGCTGCCAAGAACTTAATGGGTGCCCCAAACTTGCTCTAACTCTTGTGCGCTGGCTTTGGCACTGTAGGTGGTGTGGGGTGGGGGAGGGGGTTGCTCAGCTCACGTTTTAGTGAGAGCCGTTTCACCCTCTTATAGCATGGAAATGCCCCGATCCTACGTACCTTCAATGCTGTACCCTATTGTGGGGTCCCTTCATTCGTTTGGATTTGTTTTTATGTCTTCTTGAGGAGTACTATATGTGTGGGTTAGGAGAGGTTAAGCAGCTGCTTTTTACTCTGCCACCATCTTAACCCGGAAGTTTAAAAGGGATTCCAACAAACCATTTTAAAAAGAGAAATAAATATAATTGTGTGAGAAGTCAGTTAATTGTATCACGTTGTAGAGGTCCCTGGAAGACATGTTTTCATTAGAGAAGAATGATTTAATTTGGTTCATTTGTTGTTTTTGTCCACTCGTTTCATGTGTGTCTGACTCTCTGTGATCCCATTTGGAGTTTTCTTGGAAAAATACTAGACTGGTTTGTCATTTCCTTTTGCAGCTCGTTTTATAGATGAGGAACTGAGGCAAACAGGGTTAAGTAACTTGCCCATGGTCACAAAGTTATGAAGTCTCTGAAACTGGGTTTGAACTCAAGAAGATGAGTCTTCCTGACTTTAGGCTTGCTACTCTATGCATTGTACCACTACCACCACCATCATCATGACATTGGCACTGGTGTTCTACTAGTTAGAGAGCCTGCCTCTCAGTAAGAAAATCTTGGATTCAAGTGCTGCCTCTTTCAGGGACTCACTGTGTGAACCTTGATAATCCATTTAATCTCATAGAGCTATAGAGGCAACTCTGACATTTGAATTTGCAAAGAATGTACCAACTTTCATTGCTAAAGGGAGCTTCCTCACAGAGGCTCTCTATGCTAAAGAAATCATAGGTTTCATAGAAAAAAATTACAATAATAATAGCTGATGTTGCTGTTGTGTTTCCCAGATTTCATTGCTTTTTAAAAAAATAAACACATGTGAGCAGTATCACCATTCTTTGAAGACTTCAATACAGGTATTATTTTGACTTTACAGAAAAGAAAAATGAGATGAATTGACTAGCTATATATCTAGTTTTAGAGGCAGGATTTAAATACTGGTTTCTCTGATACTTAGCATTCTATCAATTTATGCCCTGGTGTATGTCATGAAAATGTTTACTTCTAAGGCAATTAAAACACTTTCTTCAAATATTCTTATGAAATGTCATCTATTCTGCCTCTACTTTTAGCTTCCTCATATTCCTTAAAGATTCAGTTCAAACTCCACCTCAGGAGGCCTTTCTTTGTCCTGCAAACTACTAATGCCTTCCCCTCTGAGATTATGCTCTACCTCCTCTATATCTTGATGTACCAATTTACAGGTGTAAGATTGTATGCTATTTGAGGGCAGGGCTTAATTCTGCTTTTCTTTTTATTTCTAGCTCTTAACCATGTACCTAGTGCCTAGTAAAGTATTGTATAAAATGTTGGGGATTGACTTGGTGACTGTTTCTTGTAAAAAATAGTAATTTTGTAATTAAATAGTAATTTTGACCAGGCATGGTGAATAGAGAGCTGGCCTAGAATTAGAAAGCCCTCAATTCATTCCCTGCCTCTAACACATATTGCCTTTGTGATCTTGGGAAAGTCATCTAATCCCTCAATGCTCTTGACAATTCTTATAGTCTCAAAGTTGCAGAGAAGGTGCTGACCTAATATTTCTATACATAAGACTATGCCAATACATCAGTATTTAAACATCTATGACAGAAGGTAAACCTGTCTCCAGAAGGGGGAGGGAGGAGGACTCTGGCTAAAGGGGACCAAGGTTGTCAGGGAAAATATTGAAATGTAATCCTGAACCACAGAGCCTGAATGCAAGGGACCCTTTCAATAAATGTCAAAAAGGGAATTTTAGGATAGAGACCCTGTCTCTACGTAAGTAGAGAGGTTTTTCCCATTTAGGAGTTCCTTTTCCAATGAAATCACAGATCTAGTCCTTATCCTTATCCTGCTCCTATTCTATTTTAATCAGACTATAATTACACAGTACTTGAACTACTTTGTTCTAGATGCTTGTAGTATTATTTTTGGTGTAGGGAAGGGTTAGAATAAAAGATCTTGATTTGAGCCTAGAGATTCCTGAGTCTTTATTTAGGAGATTCTTTCAGGAGATGATTGGTCACTTCTTCCTATTTTCTCTTTGCTCTCTGGTTCTAATAGATCCAAACAGCTTTCATTTGTGATTTCTTAAGAGACATCATCCATGGGGAGTTTTTTGGATGATAGTATTCAAGGAATTACATAATTCTGTAATTGTCTCTCCCTAACCAGTTTTACAGTCAATTGTTTCTGATATCAGATATCTTTCATTTTCTTTACTTTCATTTTCAACCTTTTGATTTTGTTCTAATATTTCTTGCTGTTTCAGGGAGCAATTATTTTCTATTTGGCCCATTCCGTTTTTCATAGATTACTTTTCTTGTAGAAAGTTTATCCTTTCCCCTTTCTAGTTATTTATTCCCTTCCCAATTCTTTCCTCCAGCACTTTTGATTCATTTTCATTAATTGTTTTATTTTAATTATTCATATAGTATTTATGGAAAATCATTTTCCCATTGAGTTTCTACTTGCTTTTGTTCAGTCATTTTGTGTATATTAAGTTTACAATAATCTTTGATATTGGTTGATGTTTTCTTTGGTTTACGCATCTTTCTAATGTTAGTCTCTGAAGTGAGGCTTTGTGCTAAGCCTAGGCTTGGGTGGGATCGTCACTGTGTTTGATTTTACTCCCAGTCATCTTGATTCTTATGCCATCTCCCTCCTCCAGAGTTTAGGGACCTCTAGCTTTTTTGAGGTTTAGAGTGTTGAATCTTCAGGGTCTTCCCTGGCATCCCAGGATAGAATTTTGGGGCCTTCACAACCTTTGGCCCTGACTTGTACTGGTTTGAACACTAGTTGTTTTTCTCAAGTGTTATCCTTGGGTATTTTTCAGGGGGGCCCTCTAGTCTTCCTTCCTCTGAATGTTGAACTTTGAATGCTATGCATGTCTGTGGTCATCCCAAATTGTTTTGGAACACTGTGCTGGGCTGATTCTGGATTTGTGGGAGGACATCCTTTCTGTTTCCCCTGGACTTGACCTCTTGTGCAATTCTGGAGTAGTTAAGAGTCCCTGTAGTTTCTTTTTTTAATAAATTCATTTATTTATTTTCATTTTTAAATATTTTTACATTTGTTACATGACTTGTTTTCTCTTCCTCCCTTCTTCCTTCCCCACTCCTAGAACTGACAAGCAATTCCACTGGGTTATATATGTGTTATCACTTGATACCCATTTCCATATTACTCATTTTTGTTATAGAGTAATCTTTTAAAACCAAAATCCCAAATCATATACCCATATAAACAAGTGATGAAACATATTTTTTTCTGCGTTTCTATTCCCATAGTTCTTTCTCTCGATATGGATAGCATTTTCCCCCCGAGTTTCTCAGGATTGTCTTGGATCATTGCATTGCTACTAGTAGCAAAGTCGATTACATTTGATCTTTCAAATGTAAGTGTTTAACTTTCTGTGTACAATGTTCTCTTGGTTCTGCTCATTTCACTCTGCATCAGTTCATGGAAGTCTTTCCAGTTCATATAGAAATCAAGCAGTTCATCATTCCTTATAACACAATAGTATTCTATCACCATCTTATACCACAATTTGTTTAGCCATTCTCCAATCAAGGGACACTCCCTCATTTTCCAGTTTTTACCACCACAAAAAGATCTGCCATGAATGTATTTGTACAAGTAGATCCTTTACCCTTTTTATGGGATTAATATGAGGAATGCAAGGCTGGTTCAATATTAGGAAAACCATCCACATAGTTGACCACATCAAGAAGCAGAAATCACATGATTATCTCAATAGATGCAGTAAAGGCCTTTGACAAAATACAACACTCATTCCTATTGAAAACACTAGAAAGTATAGGATTAGGGCTTTTCCTCAAAATAATAAGCAGTATTTATTTAAAACTATTAGCAAGTATCATCTGCAGTGGGGATAAGTAAGAAGCATTCCTAAAGGATCAGGAGTGAAGCAAGGATGTGTAAGAGGGAAAAGGGTTTTTTTGGGTTCAATGTATTAAAAGAGGATTGAACTATTATCAATCCTCAATTAAGAATAATCTCAAGTCAAAATTGACTTTTATGGAACTTTATTTACAATTAAGAAGAGAACAAGGAAATAAGGAAATAAGAATCTAACGCAGTAGGTAATTTACTACGATCCTCTAATTATTCCAGGTAGATCTAATTAACCCTCAATCAGAGGGCCAGAGGCCCGGAGGTGAATAAAGCAAAACTTCATTCACAGAGTCTATTAAAAGAAGTTTCTTAAGAGAAGTTCAGGAAGATTCAGTCTTTAAACTCATCACGTGGAATTCAAAAGAAGATATTTAAAGTATTCTCATCAAGGTCTCAGCATTCCAGCCAACACTCCTCCACGAACCAGAAGAGGTCCTTCACCAGACACCCTCTTCAACCGAAGGTCCTCTCACTCACTCAACACCCACTTTTTTTTAAACATTTATTAATATTCATTTTTAATATAGTTACATAATTCATGCTCCTACTTTCCCCTTCGCCCCCCGCTCTCCCCCCACCCATGACCGATGCACATTTCCACTGGTTTTAACATGTGTCATTGATCAAGACCTATTTCCAAATTGTTGATAGTTGCATCGGTGTGGTAGTTTTGAGTCCACATCCCAAATCGTGTCCTCCTCAGCCCATGTGTTCAAGCATTTGTTTTTCTTATATGTTTCCTCTCCTGCAGTCCTTCCTCTGAATGTGGGTAGCGTTCTTTACCATAAATCCCTCAGAATTGTCCTGTGTCATTGCTTTCTGCTGGTACAGAAGTCCATTACATTCTATTTTACCATAGTATATCAGTCTCTGTGTACAATGTTCTTCTGGCTCTGCTCCTTTCACTCTGCATCAGTTCCTGGAGGTCTTTCCAGTTCACATGGAATTCCTCCAGTTTATTATTCCTTTGAGGGCAATAGTATTCCATCACAAGCATATACCACAATTTGTTCAGCCATTCCCCAATTGAAGGACATACCCTCCTTTTCCAGTTTGTTGCCACCACAAAAAGCGCAGCTATAAATATTTTCATGCAAGTCTGTTTATCTATGATCTCTTTGGGGTACAAACCCAACAATGGTATGGCTGGAGCAAAGGGCAGGCATTCTTTTATATCCCTTTGAGCATGATTCCAAATTTCCAGCCAGAATGGTTGGATCAGTTCACAACTCCACCAGCAATGCATTAATGTCCCAATTTTGCCACATCCCCACCAGCATTCATTACTCTCCCCTTCTTTCATTTTAGCCAATCTGCTAGGTGTGAGGTGATACCTCAGAGTTGTTTTGATTTGCATTTCTCTAATTATTAGAGATTTAGAACACTTTCTCATGTGCTTATTGATACTTTTGATTTCTTTACCTGAAAATTGCCTATTCATGTCTCTTGCCCATTTATCAATTGGGGAATGGCTTGATTTTTTATATAATTGCGTTAACTCCTTGTATATTTGAGTAATTAGACCCCTGTCAGA
>NC_058136.1:4049338-4077028 GCF_016433145.1 Gracilinanus agilis | reverse complement strand
CTCCGGTCTCCTTGTCCTCGGGGTCAGGCCTCCTGGTAGTTCCCGGTCTGCCCCTCTGCCCGAGGTTCCTTCTGCAGTCTTTGGGGCTGCTTCCACAGCCTCGCTCAGGTCTGCACCGGGTCCTCACTGGAGGTCCAAGCCTGGGCTGGAGATCGATATTCGTGCCTAGGGCACTGCCCTTGCCTGCGCTAATGCTCTTAGGGCCCTGCTTTCACCCCCGCAGAAGGTAGTGAAAGTCCGTGGGCTGGAGATCTTTATTCGCTCCTGAGGCGATGCCTTCAGTGCTTGGGAAAGGCAGAATTTTAGGGGCCTTTGTCCCCGCTGGAGGCGGTGCCTTCACCCATGTGGACGCTCAGGGAAAGTCCCAGCCACCTGGGGTCCCTCGTCTTGCAGCGCACAGGTACGGGCTCAGGGGCTGCCAGTGATTATCTGGTTGCCCCAGTCCTGTTTACCCGCTTGTGCGGTGTGGGGGGGTGGGGGAGGGGCTTCTTCCTCTCGTGTTTTAGTGAGAGATGTTTCACCCCTTTAAAGTGTGGAAATGCCCCGATTCTGCGTACCTTCGATGCTGCGCCCTGTTGTGGGGTTCTTTCGTTTCTCTGGACTCGTTTTTATTTCCCCTTGAGGGGTCCTGTGTGGTTTGGTCAGGAGAGATCGAGCAGCTGTTCCTTACTCTGCCGCCATCTTAACCGGAAGTAGAATCCAGGTCCCAACACCCTCTTTTTAAAGGGGTCACTTGTGCATCATTTCCTGTGCCTTCCCCTAATTTGCATGTCCAATCACAATAGATGCTTCTCATAGTACGCCTAGGGGGTGGTCAGTCAATTATGATTTGTCACACGTTGGTTACAGACTTCCCAGAATTTGAAGGTGCTCACCTTTGGTGATTAAATCTAAAGATGGGCAGTGTAGACTTAATCTAATATCACAGATGCCAATTATCACCACTGCTATTTAATATACTAGAAATATTAGCAGTGGCAAATAGAGAAAAAAAGAAATTGATAAGGTCAAAATTGGCAGTGAGAAAACTAAACTATCACTTTTTGTAGATGATATGATGGCATACTTAGAGAATCCTAGAAAATCAACTAAAAACGTAGTGGAAATAATTGAATAACTAGCAAAGTTGCAGGGTACTAAATAAACCCTGTAGTTTCTTATTAGATTTCTTGGTCATTATTTGTTCTGATCAAAAGTATAGGATTTTGATATGATAGGTATATGAGAACTGGGTAGACTATCTCTTATTGAGACAGCCATCTCAGCCAGAAGTTTGAGGCCAGCTTTCTATTCACTATGCCTTGGCTTCTTTTCTGTCTGAATTATTACCAATTATGAATTAGTAAGGTTTGAATTAATAAAACTTGACTTTATGGATAACTTAAGATGACAAGAAAGACTTTTAGGGTTCTCCATTTGTCAGCATGATACATTTTCCATCATCTCTTTACAATTTAGCTATGGGATAGAGAATTAGGAATATCATTTTGTTCAACCAGACATCATAATTTCCCTTCTCTCAACCTAAGTTTTACCCTCAGTGAAATGAAGGGACAGGATTAGAAAATCTTTCATATCCCTTCCAGCTAGGCTTGCCAGGTGGCTGATATTATATAGAATCACACAATTTCCCAGTTAGGAGAGACTGTAGTAGCTGTCTCTGCACAATGTCCTACAGAGGTGAGCATCCTGCCTTTTCATGAACATCTCCAATGAAGAAGAATTTGCTATCTCCAAAAGCAAGTCACCTTATTTTAGGGCAACTCTAATTAGGAAGTTTGTCTTTCCATCATTTCTCAGTTTGCTTTTTAGGAACTTCAACCTATTTCTCTAAGTTCTTTCTTCTGTGTGAAGGACAAAACTGATCTCTTTTCCATGTGACAGCCTCTCAGGTGTTTGAAGACAGCACCTCTTGTGTTCCTACCCTCCACTGAAGTCTTCTATAGGTTGAACATCCCTGTTTCCTTCACCTCATGCTCATGTCTTGAATCTAAGGCCTTTCACATCCTGGTTGCCTTCCTCTTAAGGTTGCACTCTAATTTCTATATGCTACACGAAGCTGTGCTGATCCCTTCCACTCCCAGTTTTTAACCCTCATCCTCCTTTAAAATTACTTTGTAGTTATTTACTCATGCATGAGTTCCATTCCTCTCATATGGAAAAGGACATGAGAATAGCCTTTTGTCCATCTACCCCTTAGTCCATCCAACCTAGGATTCTGCAGCCTCTGAGATAGGCCCAACAGGATGGCCAGAGAGAGAGCCTTCTCGTTTTTGTCAGTATTAATGTCAAAGATTAGAAATAGCTCTCAACAGCTTGGGGGAGTAGCCATGGTGTTTTGGAAAGAACACTAGGTTAAAAGTTTGCAGAACTGCTCACTTGTTCTTCTGTAACAGGAGGGACATTGGGCTTTATCCCATCTAATGTTTCCCTTAGTTCCACATTATGCAGTTGTATTTCATTTTTTTTAACCATCTCTGAAGCTTGTCATTCAAGGTCAGAGGCAGCAGGGCAGATGGAAAAGGCAGTGGTTCATACCCTCATTAGGGTATCATACCCTCCCTAACTTTGCCATGGGTGCCAGCTTCGCCATCTCCAATAACATTACTCAGCCTTTTCCTTTTAGACATATTACTACCAATTAGGTCATGGATGTACTTCCTGAGTCAGTTATTGATGTTGCCCGGGCAATAGAAAGTGAATCAAAGCAAAGGGGCATGCTAATTTCAAGCTCCATTTAGAAACGCAGAGAAAAAATAATGACTGCTTGATAGAAATTGGCAAAATTGGCAGAAAGAATTTTTATATTCAAGCCCAGAAGGCACTAGAATATAAATCTTCACACTTGCCATATAATAACCAAATAAAGTGATAAAATGACTTGAGAAGCACTTGGCAAGGGCCTTTTTCTGTCATTTGAGTACCCTATCTCCCATTCTAGGCTCCCTAAACTCAAACTGTGTCATTTTAAAAACTGAAATTAACCTTTTGATTAAAATTTGCCATTATACCTTCTTCATAATCACTGTTTTTGGAGAGGAGAGATGAAGAGACTCTGGCTTTCTGAAGCAGTGATTAGGCAACAGCTTTCAGTAAGTGCTCCAAGAATTTGGGAGAGTTGTTCCCTACAGTTTTGTTCATTGGTAGCTCCAGTTATTTAAGAACAAAGCCAAATTTTCAGGATGAAGCTACTCTCCTTGCCATTAACGAAGTCACTCAGGGTTATATTTGAGAAGTCATTAGGATTGAGAACTCTCTTTTGGGCCTTTTTGATAATTAAGTGTTTTTCCAGGTTCTTTCATCAGAGGATATTTCTAGAGGACAGACCGCTTTCTACTCTCCATTAAGCTATAGATATTAAGTTCTCCCAAAGAACCTTGATCTTTCTACTCCAGGCTCCAATGATCTCTAGTTCCTCTGAATTCTTTAGATTTATAGGTTCCTCATCTTAAAACTTGAAGGGACCTTAGAGGTCATCCAATCAAGATGTAAAACTATTATTATGCAAAAACTCCTGAGTGTACTAAATTTAATTGGGAAATATTTTACCAAATAAACACAAAATATAGTATAGTATAAATAATGTCAATTTTTGGTTTTCTAAGTCACTGTGCTGTGGGTAGGGATTCATTTCTATTTGAGTTTAGCACCACTATCTAGTCCAGAATTGGCAAACCTTTTAGAGATCATGTGTCCAAACTGCACCTTCAAGCCACCTGTGAGTCCCCTGCTTTATCCCAGAGAGTGGAGGAAGGAAGTGCTCATATTGGGCTGCTGGACAGATGGGTGGGGCATATGAACATTGTCCTCAGGCATGGTGGAGAGGGGGAATGGAGCTGGAGCACAAACATTGATCTAGTCCAACTCCTTTTACAGAGGAACAAAATGAAACCCATAGAAGTTGAATGACTTGCCCAAGGTCACACAAGTGCAATGTAGCAGAGTTCAGATTCAGATTCAGTCTGTATGACTGAAAGTTCTGCCCTCCAAGTTCAGTATTCTGTTTTCCCCCTTGTACCATAGTGCCTATGGAGTACTTGGACTTAATTAGACAATCTAACTGCTTTGCACTTTTTATTGCTGCATAATTATACTGTTTTTCGTCAAGGAGTCAAGAAGTTCTTTGAAGGTAGGGACATTGTCATGTGCTTTTTTATATCCTCCATTGTTTCTATTATGTCATTCTATACAAAATAATCACTCACTAAATATTTTTTAACTAATGACCACCTTAATAGAACTCTTGTATCTGGGAGGAAAAAGAAACTGAAACTTCTTGCTGTTACTTTCTTCCCTCTGCTTGATGGGAATGGGAAGCCAGCTTCACACAGCTAGTGTGAAGACACGACTGGCCTACTATGCCTCTCATTTATAGGTCTTGTACTAGCTCTTAAGGCTCACGGTAAACCAACAGGAGACATGCAAAGCCAGTCTCTATACTCTGAGAATACAATTAGTAAACCACAGTTGGTCTACATACCACTCTTGGAGAATTGTTGAAGCCCATAAATTTTAAAGTGATATAGATTACAACCCTGGACAGCTCCCTGAACACCTGTGCTTACCAGCCATGCTATATGCTTTAATGTCTATGATCATTTGCCACTGTGAAATTTTTGCTCAGACAGTTCCAGAAAGTAAAAACAAGTTTTGCTTTCTTTTTCTATGCAGAATTGCAGAGAGAAGATTTATTTTTAACAATTTAGGCCCCTTTCCCTTCCTGTGTTGCGTTTAGGAACCAGAAGACTTTGCTTAGCTGAGTGTTAGTTATTGAAACTTTTTTCTCCAAGTATGCTTGGCTGATTAAAAGTCAGGTTTCAGCTTTAGTCAAATACTGCTGCTTGGGAAGCCACAGAGGTGCCTGTCATGAAAAGGAAAATCTGTACAACTCTTAACAACTGACAAATTTCTTTGAATGGGTTTAAGTGGAAGAAAGTTAATTTCCACCATTTGTTTATGTTTTAATTTTTCACCTCCTTTTAGTGTTTTGGGCAACACATTTTGTGAAAGCTTTGAGATCAGAAAGAATAAAGAAAGTGTGATATGATAGGTGTGTGTGTGTACACACAAGAATACACATGCATGTATGCACTCCAGAGCTTGTGTTCCAAGAGTGGGGAGTGGAATGTAGGCATCCAGTAGAGTTTAGAACTCACTTGGGAATAAACTCTAGTTCTTATCTGCCTAGCAGATGTCAATCCTGTGAGGAAAAACCATCACCAACTTTAATCACTTGAGCATCCCCGACATTTTTCTTGAGTTATACCCAGGAGCAAAAGTAATGAAGGATGCTCAGAGTATTGACAAACAATATCCTTTGCTGGAGAGGAAGGTAAATGAGCTCACTGAGTAGTAGAGTAGTGTCATTCATGCCTGTGTGGATGGATGTGCCTTGCAGGCACAAGACCTGGGAGCAAATGAGCAGTTGGGACCTGGCATGGAATGAAATTTTCCTAGGAAGGATTTCAGTGAAAAAATTAGAATACTCGGTCCAGTACTGGTGCTGGGATTCTCCCATACAACTTTGTCCAGCTTGGAGGAAGGGGAATATAAAAACCATGGGATGCTCAGCTTATTTGCTGGTTTTCTCTTCTGATATATGCATCTCCCTCTATGCCTCTTGGATCTACTCTGACAATTCTCTCCCAGGTCACACCTATGTGCTTGTTAACAAACTGGGCAGAACTGATGGAAATCTTTGATGTGTTCTTTCTCTAGTGATCTATGACAGGAAGCAGTGGGAAATGCTAGCCTTGGAGATTTTATACCTCCTGAGACATAGGATACTAGCTCGTCTAATATACCAGGAAGAAGCTAAGACCCATAGAGAAGGGAAGAGGCTTTTCTAAGGTGGTGACCCAGTTAATTGGTAAAAGGAAGGAGAGAAAAACCTTTATTAAGCACTTTCCAAATATCATCTCATTTGGTCCACACAACAACCCCGGAAGGTAACTACTATTAATATTACCATTTTTACAGTTAAGGAAACTGAGGTTGTTTAAATAACTGGCCCAGAGTCATACAGCTAATAACTGTCTGAGACTGGATTTGAACTTTTAGACCCAGCACTCTAACACCTCTGCTACCTAGCTAAGTGGTGAAATGCAAAGAACACTAGATTGGGGGTCAGAGGACTTGGGTTCCAAATTGGATTCTTTGATCTTATATCTCTTTGTCTGGGGGCATATCACAATTTTTATGGTTCTTGGGTGGCTCCTCTATAAGGTGTGGCTTCTGAGGAGGAGTCCTTATGAAAGTCTGATGTCATGTATGTAGATAGATGTTATAAATACATTAGTCCTGGTTTATCTACACATTGAGATTTTTACAGCTTCTTACTGGCTACTATGCATATAAATAACACCACTGAAGAGCAAATACTTTTGCTCTACATTTTGAAGTGATGTCCCAAGTGGAGGCCTACATTGCACTCTTGGATAATAAACGTTCTCTCAGTATGACTGTCTATCTGCTTTTGACTATGAAGTTAAAAAACTGTATTGGTTATAAAAGGGATTGAGCAGAACTACCAGTGAATTCCAAGGCATGAGCCAAACTACAGACATGCTGCTGCCTTAGGTATCCTGCTCTGTTTCCATTCTCCTCTCATATTCATGAAAAGTCACAAAGTATATCTGTACCAATTGACAGCTCATTTGGTTGGCAGCATTTCCAAGTCCTGGATTTTGGTTCAGAATTAGACTGTTTTGGACTTCTTTTGTTGAGTGGTTTTCTTTGTGATAGGATAGAAAGCAGTAAGTTCTTGCCTGCCATCAACTTCTCCCAGGTACTTAAATTTGTACCACACACATCTGAGGTAAATTGTGTCACTTGCACATGCTGGCCCAATGGTACATTAGGTAATTTCTTTCCTAAAGTGGAATATATTTTACAAAAGCTGTGTTTTGACTTCATTCCCAGAGTCATTGTCACACTGTTTTTTTCAGAGGTAGAATCATCAACTAGACTCTGTAATTTGGGGGATATATGGACCCTAAATATTGGTTAGTATTAGTATTAATCAACAGTTGATGGTAGCTGTGATCAGGTTCTTGAGTTGAGTTAGATCCTGAGTTTGACAGTTGGTAAAGATGGCTGAATCTAATCAGTTAAAAGAATACAGCTCAGACTATTTATTTTGAATATAAAAATTATAGGAAAGGGAAAGGAAAAGGAGAATAGGTAGGAAATGTATTTCTTATTGAATATATGTACTCTAAATCTAAAAATTCTTTTTTAAATTTAAACATTTTTTATTTACCTAAATCAAAAAAATTTATATATAACCGAACCCAAATTTCTAGCTCGCAAGAGTTGTCTTCTTCCTCAACAAAATCAAGGCTGACCTAAACTTCTTATTCTATCTATATAAACTATCTAATCTAATTTTATAAGTTATTCCTTTCCTTCTCTCCAGCTTTAGAGAAATCAGCTCTTGACAAGTTCCCAGCAGATAGCTCTCTCCAGGCCCTGCTGGCCTCCTTCACCACTGTAAGGTCACAGAGAGAAATCTAAGCCAGTCTCTCTCCAAACTAATGATCTAATCTACCAAATTTCCAGATTTTCCAAAATCTTCTCAACCAACTGTCACCAACTTCTTTCAGGGTTTTCTGAGGAAAAACCAAAACCTCCAATCTCTGAGTGCCAAACTCCCAGGGTAACTGTTATTTTTCCTCAGACCCCTTGGGCTCTTAGAAAATCTTTTAAAGAAATTTCATGAAAATTCAAGCTGACTTCTTAAGGTAAACTGTCCACAATCTTTCTCTAAACTGGAGACCTTCTTATACACAACATTGTTAATTAATCCAATTTCCTAATTAACTCTTAATTAACTAACAAATAATCTATTACAACTCCCAAAGGAGCTTGTATTAATCATTTATGGACCCATAAGTATTTATTAAGTGTTTGCAGTATGCCAGGCACTGGGCTATATGGGGACAGCCTCCTCCCTCTCCACCAGAAAAGATGTGGGGCAAAACCAGCCCTTTCTCTCAGAGAGCTTCCATTTTTATAGGGGCTATGTGTACATAAATGGCTATACACAAGATACAAAGAGTTCTTTGGTAATTACCTTAGTCCAAAAGGCTCCATCTTTCTATGTGTCAGACATAGTGTTTAGTGTTGGAGATATAAAGACAAAAATGGAACTATCCTTGACCTTAAATAACAGATTCTAGTGGTTGTGGAGACAACACATGGATAAATAAGCATAAAGTGAACATACCTATGGAACATCTGGGCGATGAGGTGGGAGAGCACATTAGTGATGACGGGAATCAAAGAAGACTTCCTGTTAAAAGTGGCTCTTGAGCTTTGAAGAACAATCTGTGCTGGTGAGAGATTTCACTAGGCACGGGAAATACTCCTGAATTATGTAGGTCATTTTGGATAAGATGGAATTGAAATGAATTGGAACTGAATTGAAAAAAATGAAAACTAGTGTAAGAGGCATAAGTTTAAAAGTAGGTGTGTAAGCAAGCTAGGAAAAGCCTTAGCTGGAGGTCATGGACATTCTGAATGGAATGCAGGGGAAGGAGGAGGTGGCTTGTGCCTGAGAAGGACTCCATGGAGGTTGGCAAAAACTGTTGCTGACCCTGGGAGATCTCAGAGCTAGGGGAGTTGTATCCAGATTCCCTGGGATCCTGAGTGGTGAAGGCTTACAGCAGAGGACATCAGACCTGCAGAGCAGCACTGAGTAGGAAAGTGGTTTGTGATCTGGTGGACAGCATTGCAAACTATCTCTCCCTACCTGGATACCTTGGATCACCTGTTCTGGTGGAGTTGACACCTGGCGTTCTGAACCCATCCCTGGATTAGCCATGAGATCCCAAGTAAAGCCACCCTCAGGTCCTCAGCTAAGCTGACCAAACCTGGCTAGAACCAGGTTGGGAGGAACTTTTCCCTTGTGACTCCAGTACAGATTTCTTTGGGCCCTGTCTTGCTTAGATCATAGGAGAGTGTAGTCAAGTCCTTCCCCTGCCCCTGTGGTTTGCCCTTAGCTTTTAAGTGTAGTAAACTCTATTCCCATCCTTAATTGTAGTTTGTCCTTGATTAAATGTGTTGCCTTAACTTATAAACTACTGCCTTCACTTTGCTGATTACCATAGGCCTAGTCTTGGTGCTTCAGAGTGGCAGTTGGACCTAACAGCCAATTCAGTAACAGACACCCCTTTGCTGTTAAACTTTAGTCTCCCTACTTGTTGGGCCCCTTCCTGTCATTCCTGTCTCCCACACATACCCACCTGTTTACTGTTTAAGACACCTTTCCCTGGTTTCTCCCTTAACACTAGACAGAGAGGAGGGAGAACAGAGGAGTGAGAGAAATCTTGATTAAATTGCTGACTTGCCCCATTTTCCAATGAGATTTTCCCTTTCCATGAGGAAAAGAGTAGGGGTCTCAGAACTATAAATTGTTGTACTTTTTGTTTAGTCATGTCTGACTCTTTGTGACTCCAGGGACCATAGCACCCTGGGCCCTTCTGTCATCCACTATCTCTTGATGTCTGTATGAGCTCATGTCCATTACACTCCATGTATATGGCATTATCCATCTCAACCTCAAACCATACCTTTCTCCTTTTGCTTTATATATTTTCCAACATTAGGACCTTTCCCAATGAATCCTGTCTCCCCAATTTGTGGGCAAAGTATTTGCGCTTCAGATTCAGTATTAACCTTCCAGTGAATAGTCTGCATTAATTTCTTCACATATTCACTGATATGATCTTCTTGCTGTCCACGGGACTCTCAAAAGGCTTCTCCAGCACCATAATTCTAAAGTGTTGATTCTGCAGGGCTCAGCTTTTCTCATAGTTCAACTCTCACAGCCATACATTGCTCCCAGAAAGACCATCACTTTGACTCTGCAGACCATAAGACTCATGCTTAAATCTCAGTCCAAACTAGTTTTATAGTGTGTGGATATTTAAGAAATCTTAGAGCCTATTTATTCTAATTCACTAGTTTTTACAGATGAGGAAACTGAAGTCTGGATGAGGCAATTGGCTTGTCTAAAGTCATACAGGTTGTAAGTAGCAAAGTTTCTGACCTAAATTCTTGTATTGTTTCTATCACATATGCTATGTTGCTTTGACCTATGATCAGATCTCTTCTCTCGATTAGTAACTTGTATTTTCAACTGCTCATATGCAATCTACCAAAACCTTCTCCTCCCATCACATAGGTATAAACCAATGGGATTCCCACTGGGGAATTGTATTCTTAATGATTGCAAGGATTTTTATGATACTATAACATTTGCTAAGAGCTTTAAATATGTTCACTCATTTTATCCTCACAACCCTGTGATGTGGGAAGCCAATAATAAACAGTCTCAAATAGATAAAAATATAAGACTCCTCTTTTGACCCCTTTTGTGATCCTTGTGATTTCTTGTTGGAAAGTATTGTGGCCTTATTGAAAAGCTTTAAACTCTTAGCAAATTAGCAGTCAAGAGGTTAACATTCTCCCCTTTGGTTAGGAATGCAGCTGCTGGTTCTCTGAGAGTGGTTTTAGACATTTAAGGCTGAAGAATTCAGGGACTTCCCGACCCAGCAAAATATTCCAAGACTTGGGGGCAGCTGGGTAGCTCAGTGGAGTGAGAGTCAGGCCTAGAGACAGGAGGTCCTAGGTTCAAACCCGGCCTCAGCCACTTCCCAGCTGTGTGACCCGGGGCAAGTCACTTGACCCGCATTGCCCACCCTTACCACTCTTCCACCTATGAGACAATACACCGAAGTACAAGGGTTTTAAAAAAATATTCCAAGACTTAACTGATGTTGAGGCAGCTACAATCCAAACTTGTATTCTTAGCTACACCGTGAAGCTTCTAAGGCTTTTGTTTTGTCTATGTTAAAAATACAGCTCTGTGTAGTTTTGGGAAACTTTTCTTGTGCTTTTGGGTGAAAGGGAGTTTGAATTTTCATATATAATAAACTTGTGACTCAATGGCACTTCAGAGAAGCAGCTATGAGTTAACAGTCAAGATCATCTCCTGTGTCCCATTATTTTCTTATCAACTAAGCTGTCCTTATCAGATTATCAGGAGATAATAATTAGATCTCTGTAACATAAGTGCAATTATTCTTCCCATTTTACTCATAGGGAAACTGAGACCTAGAGGTTAAATAACTTGCTCCAAGTCACATAATGAAGTAAGCATTTGAAGTAGATTTTGAACTCAGATCTTACTGAATCCAGTTCTGTTCACTGCTTCACCTAGCTACCTGGGATTCCAGTGGGAAAACAGCAGCCAAAATTCAGCTCCCTTGAACTGCTTTTTAAAACTCTAGCTAGGAGCAACACACGCATCAGCTGTTTAGGGCAGGGCCTTCCCCTTCATGTTAATACAGTAGATCTCCTGTTGAACCTAAGGCTAAACAGTTCTCAGTCTTCCTGTCCATGTCTAGAGTCATTGCTTTGAAGGCAATTCTTTCACTATGCTGAGTAGTAAATTGGTTGCTATTAAGATTATCTTCCAGACATGGGATTCCTGGTGAATTTTTTCAGTGTTGCTGTTTCCATAGGAGTGGGACCAAATGACCAGATGGCTTTTGGCAACCATAGTGAAGGAACAATCTGACTTCATCCTCCTTCTATACCCTGAAGGCATAGGGAACTCTCTGCCTTTGCGAAGTAGCCTTGAAACCAGTTATTTCAGTACCATCCACAGCACATCTTTGCCCATTGTCTATGAGAAATTATAGATAAATGAAACAGGTCTAGGTTAAAGATGCAAGAATTGTTTTGTAGGTCTGTTGGACCCTTATGTCCAGCCATATGGCTTTTCATTTTATCCTTATAAGTATATGGAGTCTCTTAGACGGCTTCTTTTCTCTTTACTATTCATGTCTCCTTGGAGGTACTTTCCATCAATAACAAATATTCCATTTAACTACTTTGTCATTTAGGAAGTATTTAGATTTCTCCACTCAAAGTTCCTATACTCTAATTGAGGAAGAACCAAAGACCTCAGAAATGGGCATATAGCACCTTTGTCCAAAAGGTTGAGCAAATTCTAATATGATTGATAGACTACTGAATGAAGTTTTTAGGAGCACTTTCTAGGTACCATCATGCCACTAGGAGGCAGAATTAGAGACAGTGCTTCTGTGGGCCTCAGAAAATGCCCACCAACCACTATTTCTTATCCCTTTATCAGAAAATTTGCATAGTTGCTGTGCCCCTTGGGAAGTGATCTTAGGAGACTAATTTTAGAATTTGCAGTCTCTAGAGAGAATATATTTTCCACTCACCTTTCTTAATATCATAGGGCTCATTTTCTAGTTGTAGCCCTAGCTAGTTGTAGCACTGTGTCCAATCTGTGTGAAGATAGGATTAACTCTTCCATTGCCTATTTTTAAATATCAAACAAAAACTTCAACCAACAACTTAACACTAAGTAAGGGAGTTTCCAAGTCACTTACTAAGGTGGGTGACAACCCCAGAAGTGACTGACCACCCCCTGGGGCAGTGCTAAGCAAATTAATAGACTGCAAGTGGTCCCCATCATATGGAGGAAGGGACAAGAAGGGTTGTGATAAAAGGACTATAAAAAGGCCTGAACTTCCTATCCAAGGGGTCTTCAGCTTGAATCTTTGGCTGGAAGCTTCGGCTTGGGTCTTGGACTGGGACTTTGGCTCTTGAACTGCTTCTTTTAAGACTGCTTCTGGGTCTTCTCCTTTGGAGTTGATCTTGGGTGAGTGAGTAGCTGATCCTTCTTTTCTGGTTACTGGAGAGACCCTGCCCTCTTGGAGGAGGCCTCATGGGTGGAACCCCTGTTAATTTACCTCTGGGTCCTCTAGCTGAGGGTTATCAAGCCCTGCCAGGGTTGCTCCAGACACCGGAGTAACATTTAATGTGATAGACTAGATATTTTCTCTACCCTCTTTTACATTTCTCTATTTTCATTCTTTCCACCTCTTTGTAAATAAACTACTGAAAGTCATTTCGACTTGAGCTATAATATTTTTTAAATTGGCGACCACCATATTATTTTAGCATTCTCATATATTTAGTCAAATCCTAAATTTAATTTCTTATGCCTGGTATTATTATTTCTCCAGTATCTCTTACTCAGGTTCATTGTCCATTTTGGAATCCTTTACTAAGTTGGCCCACATCAGAGTTCATAGAATCGTAATGTAGATTTCTAACTCAAAGGGAACTTAGACCTTTTTATTTATTTATTTAAGTTAGGGTGTTTTCCCATGGTTACCTGATTCACATTCTTTCCCTCTCCTTTTCCCTCCCTCCTCCCACAGCCAACAAGCAGTTCATCAGGGTTTTACATGTATAGGTTATATAATAGGTCAAGACCTATTTCCATATTATTAATATTTCCAATAGAGTGATCATTTAGAGTCTATATTCCCAATTGTAATGGGTAAAAGGGGGCGGGGTTTTGTGTCACATATATTAAAGATTTGTCACCAGGGGGAAAATCCTCAATTAAGGAATAACCTCAAGTCAAAATTGACTTTTATGGAAATGTATTTACAATTGAGAAGAGGAAGAAGAAATAAGAAATAAGAATCTAACACAGTAGGTAAATTGCTACGATCCCCTAGTTAATCCAGGTAGATCTAATTAATCCAAGCCAAGAGTCAGAGGGCCAGAGGCCCAAAGGACTGGGGGCCCAGAGGCAAATGAAGCAAAAGCTTCAGTCACAGTCTTTATTAAAGGGAATTTCCTTAAGAGAAGTTCAGGAAGATTCAGTCTTTAAACTCACCACGTAGAATTCCAAAGAAAGATTTAAGAACAGTCTCACCAAGGTCTCAGGGTCCAGCACTCCTCCACAAACCAGAAGAGCTCTTTCACCAGAAGACCTCCTTCTCCCAAAAGACCTTCTTCTCCAGAAGACCTATTGACTCACTCAACTCTCTCTTTTTAAAGGGGTCACCTATACGTCACTTCCTGTGCCTTCCTCCTAGTTTGCATGTCCAATCACAACAGACGCTTCTCTTAGCACTGCCTAGGGGGAAGTTAGTCGATTCTGATTCGTCACCCACTCTAGCACACGTGGGTCACGCACCACCCAAAAATGGAGATGTTTTCACCTTTGGTGATTAAATCTAAAGATGGGCAGTGTAGACTTAATCTAATTATCACACAATTATGTCCCCATCTAACCATGTGATCAATCATATGTTTTTCTTCTATGTTTCTAGTTCCACAGTTCTTTCTTGGAGATTTAAAAAAAAAACCTTATCTTCTATCTTAGAATTAATACTATGTATTTGTTCCAAGGCAGAAGAGCTGTAAGGGATAGGCAGTTAGGGTTAAGTTACTTGCCTAGAGTCAAACCACAAGAAGAAGTATCTGAGGTCAAATTTGAACCCAGGCCCTCCTGACTCCAGATCTGCTTCTCTATCTACTGGGGACTTTAGAGTTTTAATCTATTTTTACCTATCTATCTTGATTCATGTAGAAAATCTCTATTAGAAACTACCACACCAATGCAACTATCAACAATTTGGAAATAGGTCTTGATCAATGACACATGTTAAAACCAGTGGAAATATGCATCAGCCATAGTGGGGAGGGAGAAGTTGGGGGGTGAAGGGGAAAGTAAGACCATGAATTATGTAACCATGTTAACTTTTCAAAAAAATAAATATTAATAAATGTTAAAAAAAAACCTCCACAAAAAATAAAATAACATCATATCAACAAAAAACAATCTCCATTAGTTAGGACTTTAAATGTTCAAATGGATGGCAATCCAGATAAACATTTCAAATGAGTAAGAATTATAAATGTATACTTTTTGCACAAGTTTTCAGTATCTTGCCATTTTTTCCGTTTAGTCAATAAAATTTGCTGCACTCTCTGCCGGGCTCTGTGTTGAAAAACATAGAGAGATGATGAAAACACAATTCCTGCCTTCATGGAGTTTGTAGTCTAGTAGTCTGATAAAGAGAACACTATAAGAAATTCTGTTGCTTTTTCAAACCAAAGACCAGGATAAAAATGCTTTCCATCTGCCTCATTTGTAAAACTAGCAGTCTAGTTTATTTTTCAAAAGTTAATTATTGATATCTTGTTTTTAAATCAAAGTAATTCTTAGATGTTGCCCTCCCTGCCCACATGTACTCACTGAGCATTTCTTTGTATCACAGAAAGACACTTAACATTTCAGCAAGATGAGTTGAGACCACCATTGTGCTTCATTTTGACAGCAATACCCTGTACTTGCTCCCCATTCCGTCCAATGAAAGAAGAGTAATTTCTTTTTTTCATGTCTTCTTTGGGGCTGTGATTTGTCATTACACCTGCAGAGCATTTGACCTCCTTAATGTTGATCTTTTTTTTCTATTTTCATAGTCATTGTACATAGATAGTATTCTGGTTCTGTTTACTTCACTTTCCATCAGTTACTACAAATCTGCTTGTGGTGCTTTTGAATACTTCATATTCTTTATGTTTTAAAGTATAAAAATGGAATTTTTTCAGTGTTGCTGTTTCCGTAGGAGTGAGACGAAATGGCCAGATGGCTTTTGGCTACCATAGTGAGGAAACCAAAAATTCAAGGTAGACTTCTCCAGTTAATCCATACTCTTAAGAATTAAGAGCCAGAAACTATAGTTTCATTGTCATTTTTAACCCACCCCAGAGAAAATTCCAAGAAAAAACTGAAAAAGTGAGATCTTTCTTCATTGACTCGTCTTTCTTTTAGTATGTGAATTAATATAGGCTCTTCATTTCTCTTCATAGACATTTTGCCAGTTTTACTTTAGTAAAAAGCAGTAGTCATTTCTCATATTTATCTGTAAAGTGCATTGAATCTTGTTGCAGTCACATTAGTAAATAATGATTTCTATGCATTCTAATAACTTATTTGTTTATGTAAGCACAGCTCCATTTTTAATATTTTTATTGAATTTATGCTGTTATACAAGGAACAAAGAGAAATAATTTCCATAGATGGGGCTCAGCTCCCCAGCCATCTGATATGGCTTTGAATGCTTGGCTCAGTAATACAGGTGTATGGAGGGACCAGACTGGCCATTTATTATAGGATTTGAGAAGATTGTTGGAAGTTTGTGTATAGAAAAAAGCTTATCTGCTGAGACCTGGCTGCTTCACTGAATCTCCACCCTGGAGACTGTTGCCAATGGTGTTCAAATCTCCATCCAATTTAAAGAATTCTTAGCTCCTTGGCACCACTTGGGTTGCCTGTGCATGTTCTGTCCATCTAGGAATGCTGAGTGCAAAGGTGAGAGATGGTGCTAGAGTGCTTCCAAATATCCTTTTACAAGGCCTTCTCTTGAATTCATTTTCAGCCATTGCAAATGCAAAGAACCGGATCTTTCTCGTCTATGACCTTTGGTACATATATGATTTCCTGTTTTTATTCCTTGACTGAGATTAGTAATCAGGAAAAAAATCTCTTGCTATATTTTTCAAAGAATCATGTATAATTTTGATATATGCACAGATGATTTCTTGGTGGAGGTGAACATTTAGGATATCTTTTTCCTCTACTGAAATCAAATGCATTTTTTATTAAAATTGGTAACCATATGCAGTTCATATTTTATACACCTTTAATTAGTTTGGTAGTAAAGATGTGGACAATTCTGCAATGTTATTTTCAGTAGCTTGCCTATTCCTTTCTAATACCTCATCCAGTATATCCTGGATGGATATAGAGATTATTCTTTAAAATTTTTGTGTGTGTGTATTGCAAATCATGTGTGGGTCAGTAAGTTACTGATAATCTTTTATTCACCTTTTACTTTGGTATTGAAATTATGCCCTGAATTAATTTGCCCACATGCTCTGTCAAGGTAAATTCCTTTACTATTCTCACATTGATCTCAAAGTTTTAAGGATATTTTAGTTTATACTGTTAGGGGCTAGATGTAGGGAAGGATTAAATGTATCAGTGTCCAATTATGAAATGATCTTTTTTAAAATAATTTTTAATTTTTAGAAAAGTTATCATGGTTACATGATTCATGTTCTTACTTTCCCCTTCACCCCCCAGCATCTCCCCCCATAGCCAATGCGCATTTCCCCTGGTTTTAACATGTGTGATCAATCAAGACTAATTTCCAAATTGTTGATAGTTGCATTGGTGTGGTAGTTTTGGGTCTACATCACCAATCATGTCTGCCTCAACCCATGTGTTCAAGCAGTTGCTTTTCTTCTGTGTTTCCTCTCCTGCAGTTCTTCCTCTGAATGTGGGTAGGGTTCTTTTCCATAAGTCCCTCAGAATTGTCCTGGGTCATTGCATTGCTTCTAGTACAGAAGTCCATTATATTCTATTTTACCACAGTGTATTGGTCTCTGTGTACAAAGTTCTTCTGGCTCAGCTCCTTTCACTCTGCCTCAATTTCTGGAGGTCTTTCCAGTTCACATGGAATTCCTCCAGTTTATTATTCCTTTTAGCGCAATAATATTCCATCACCAGCATATACCACAGTTTGTTCAGCCATTTCCCAATAGAAGGACATACCCTCGTTTTCCAGTTTTTTTGCCACCACAAAAAGCACAGCTGTGAATATTTTCGTACAAGTCTGTTTATCTGTGATCTCTTTGGGGGTACAAACCCAACAATGGTATGGCTGGATCAAAGGGCAGGCAATCTTTTATAGCCCTTTGAGTGTAGTTCCAAATTGCCATCCAGAATGGTTGGATTAGTTCACAGCTCCACCAGCAATGCATTAATGTCCCAATTTGGCCACATCCCCTCCAACATTCATTACTCTCCCCTACTATCATTTAGCCAATATGCTAGGTGTGAGGTGATACCTCAGTGTTGTTTTAATTTGCATTTCTCTAATTATTAGAGATTTAGAGCACTTTCTCATGAGCTTATTGATAGTTTTTATTTCTTTATCTGAAAATTGCCTATTCATGTCCCTTGTCCATTTATTGATTGGGGGAATGGCTTGATTTTTTATACAACTGATTTAACTCTTTGTATATTTGAGTAATTAATCCCCTGTCTGAGTTTTTGTTTCCCTTCTGATTTTGGTTGCATTGTTTTTGTTTGTACAAAAACTTTGTAATTTATTATCATCAATCATCCCATTCACATTCAGAGTTATAATTATCAGTTGTGTATTCCCCAAAATTTTGGTATCCTCTCTTAGTTCTACCCCTTCTTCTTAGGCTATTTCCTTTTAAACCAGTGATTTGTTTTAAACCAGTAACCCTTGTCCCCTCCCTTGATTTACTATCCTTTCTACCCTCTCCCTTGTTATTCCCCTCTTTTTATTTTTAAGGCCTAATGAATTCCCTCTCCCTTCTCCTCCCCTCCCTTTTTTTGACCTCCCCACTCCTCTGCTCCCCTTGGTTTATTCTTTCTGACTTTCTCAGTAGGGTTAGATAGAGTTCTATATCTCAATGGTTATAGCTACTCTTCCCTCTCAGGGTTAATACTGCTGAGAGTAAGGTTTAAATATTACCTGTTAATGCTCTCTTCCTCTCCTTCTTATAATAGTATTCATCCCCTCCCCTTTCCCATGCCCTCTTTGTGTGAGAATATCCTATTTTTTCTTATTCATTCAAGTTTCTTTTGGTGTTCTCTACTATTGACCCCCCTCTTTCCCACCCACCCCCTTATCATCTTAGACCATTTAGTACTCCAACCTCTCCCGGTGAATAATTCTTCTAATTACTATAATAGTGGATACTATAATAGTGAATAGAGTTCACTACAGAGAAGTACAGATAACATTTCTCCATATAAGAATACATATAATTAGATCTTATTGAAGCCCTTAAGAAGGCAACTTTAAAAATACGAGTTTTCTTTCTTTCCCCTCTGTTTCTTATTTACCTTTTCATGTTTCTCTTGATTTTTGTGGTTGAATATTGAACTTTCAATTTAGTCCTGGTCTTTTCTGTGCAAATACTTGGAAATCTTCTAAGTTGTTGAATACCCATTCTTTCCCCTGGAAGTATATAGTCAGTTTTGATGGGTAGGTGATCCTTGGTTGTAGACCCAGTTCTCTTGCCTTTCTGAATATCATATTCCAAGCCTTGTGGTCTTTTAGTGTGGAGGCTACCGGATCCTGTGTGATCCTGATTGGTGCTCCTTGATGTCTGAATTATCTCTTTCTAACTTCTTGTAAATTTTTTTCTTTTACTTGGAAGCTCTTGAATTTGGCTACTATATCCCTGGGCACTGTCTTTTCAGGGTTTAGTGTAGAGGGTGATCTATGGATCCTTTCAATGTCTATATTGCCCTCTTTTGGAACTTCAGGGCAATTTTGCTGAATAATTTCCTTTAGTATGGAGTCCAAATTTCTATTAATTTCTGGTTTTTCAGGAAGACCAATGATTTTCAGATTGTCTCTTCTAGACCGGTTTTCTTGATCTATCAGTTTCTCATTGAGATATTTCATGTTTCCTTCTATTTTATCAGTCTTTTCACTTTGCTTTATTTGTTCTTTTTGTCTTGAGAGATCATTGACTTCTACTTGCCCAATTCTTGTCTTTAGAGACTGGTTTTCTGCTATATTCTTTTGATTTTCCTTTTTGATTTGGTCTATCCTGTTTTCCAGCTGTTTGATTTTGGTCTCCAATTTGCTTATCAATTCTTTTGATTTGGGGGCATCTTTTTCTAATTGCCCAATTCTAGCCTTTAGAGCAGGGGTCGTCAACCTTTTTGGCCATGAAAGCCATAAATGCCACATTTTTAAAAATGTAATTTCGTGAGAGCTGTACAGTGCTCATGGTGCTCGCTCCTGTAACAGGGCCTGAAAAAAAATGGACTTTATGGCTCCTGCAGAAAGAGCCATATCTGGCCCTCAAAAGAGACTGGTATGCCGACCCCTGCTTTAGAGTCTGGTTTTTGGCTATAATCTTTTGGTTTTCCTTTTGAATCTGGCCTGTTTGGTTCTTCAAGGCTTCCAGCTGGTCATTTCTGGTCTTCAATTTGCTTATCAATTCATTTGATTTCTGAGCCTCACTTTCTAATTGAGAAATTCTGCCTTTTAAACTGTTATTTTCTTGCCAGTTCTCTACCATCTTTCTCATAATCTCAGATTTGAACTCTTCAATAGCTTGTGGCCAGTTTTCATTTTTTTGGGAAGGTTTGGATGTGATTACTTGTTTGTTCTCCCCTGCCGTTTGCTCTGTTGTCTGGATTTTTTCTGTGTAAAAGTTGTTGAGTGTTAAAGATTTCTTCTTGATCTTTCTCTTCTTGGGTTCTTGTCTCTGGCTTGCCATTGTGAGCTGTGTGCCCTCTCAGCTTTATCCTCACACCCAGGGTCTGTCTGAGCTCTTTAGGCTCCTGAGGTCTCAGGTCTTGTTGTTCTCAGGGTCAAGCCTCCTGGTGGTCCCCTTGCTTGTTCTTTTGTCTGAAGCTCCTTTTACAGTCTCAGGGCGCTGCTTCCCCAGTCATGCACCCCTCTGCACTGGGTCCCCACTCTAGGTCCGTGCCTGCACTCAGGATCCGCGTCTACAGCTGTGACCGCTCAGGCGCTCAGGGTCTGTGTTCAAAGTCCACATGTTCTTTAGCCTCTTGGGATCTTAAGTCTTGCTGCTCTAAGGAACAGGCCCTGGTGACCCCAGGTAGCTGCCAAGGACTTAATGGATGCCCCAAATTTGCTCTAACTATTGTGCACTGGCCTTGGCCCTGTAGGTGGTGTGGGGGAAGGAGGGGGTTGCTCAGCTTGTGTTTTAGTAGAGCTATTTCACCCCCTTATAGCATGGAAATGCCCCAATCCCATGTACCTTCAATGCTGCGCCCTCTTGTGGGGTCCCTTCGTTCATCTGGATTTGTTTTTATGTCCCCTTGAGGAGTCCTATATGTTTCGGTTAGGAGTGGTTAAGCAGCTGCTTTTTACTCTGCTGCCATCTTAACCTGGAAGCCTGAAATGATCTTTTAAGAAAATACAGAATGAATTGAAATTGAAATGAATTGAAAAAAAATGAACTCAAACATCACATCTAGCTCCAAAATTTCTCTCTGTTTTTTGCTTCATTTTGCCTGACTCTTATTAGAGAGGACTGCCTTGCTGTCACTATGGTGACAGCGGAGCTGAGAGCCAAGAGAAGTAAACAAAGGGATGAATGCTCAAAGTATATGGGCATTTTTTTCTCCCCCCAACTTTAATCTGTTTTCCATTTGTGTTTTTCCAATCTAGTTTTCAATTAACAATTTATTTTCTTTCACTTCTTATTTAAAAGAAAAAGAAAACCCTTCTAATAAATAATCAGGGTCGGGAAAATGAATTCCCAAGAGGGCCTTGTCCAGATAGGTTTGAATTATTCCTCATTCTCTCAGGATATGGGAAGCATAGACCATTATTTTCTGGATTCATGGTCAGTCATTTTTTTGATTAGAGTTTTAAAGTGATGCAAATTTTTCTTCTTTGTAAACGATGTTAGTGTTATTGAATAAATTATAAATTAAAAATAAATCTTGGTTCTGCTAATATCACTCTGTAAGTTCATAAAAGTCTTCTGAGGTTCTTCTCACCCCATTCCTTTTGCATTTCCATTGACATAGTCTTGTTTTATTACCTTTATATTCCATAGTTTTGAAAAATTTTCAAAAGAGCAAGGAAACACAGATTTTTAATAATCACTTGATAATTTTCAACTTTAATAATAGAGATGCAAATTAAAACAACTTTGAGCTGCCACTTCACCTACCTCCAAAGTGATGGAAATGACATAGCCATGAAATTTACTACTGATGGATTTGTGATGAAACAAAGATATTCATTCATTGCTGATGGAATTGTAAACTTTTTTAATCTTTTTAGAGAGTAATTGGGCAGTATCCAGCACAAGAAATACATCCTTTGATCCAATTATTTTGTCAAGAGGAATATCCACAGAAGGTGCTATCAAAAAGTAAAAAAAGAGCTATCTTGTCAAAGATTTTCATAATAGCATTATATGAAATTGAAAATTAAAACTGTAGAAATATCCTAAATATACAACAAATTGGAAATTGGTGAATCAATTATGAATCAAATGTGGTAAATTATGGTAATAGAATGCAATTAAGAAAATAAATATAAGGAATAGAAAGAAATCTAGAAAGATATTTATGAAATAATGCAAAGCAAAAAAAAATAGTATTGTCAGAAATTAGAGGCCATGTGAATTAGAATGAATGGGTAAACAAAAAACCAAAAATCCCAATTAGAATTTAGAGTAAGTGACTGAAAAATTATGATGATACTTTATGCTTTTGAATTAATCTAAATATAAATAAGTTAATAAACAAGTTTAGTTGGTTATATTGATGCTCAGTGTTAAATTTTTAATAAAACATTTAATTATTTTTTTCAAGAAACTAAGCAACAGGGAGCTAGAACCTGACCTAGGATATTTTACTAAATAATAATTCATGAGTTCATGTGGGCAGACAGAAGCATTTTTTGATTATTGGGTTTCCGCAAAGATTATTTTCCTGGTGCATTTACATGGACCCTATGAGAATTATGGCTGCTCAAATCCTTGAAGGATAATCAGACTAAGTGCAAGAGACCAGCTGAAATAAGAAGAGCAACTCACATTTTCTTACTACTAATTTACAACCATAAAAGCACTTTCTTTCATATATATGGAGAGAGAGATCTAAACAGACACTTTTTAAGGTGAAGAATGCATATTTTTACTCTCCCCAATTTACAGATGTGTAAACAAAGGCTAAAAATAATGGGAAATTATTTGCTAAAAGTTGTACAGTTAGAAGGTGGCAATGTTATGATGCGATCCACAGCCTTCATTGCTTTTGCCTCTGTGTTGTTGTTGACTCATTTTCAGACCTCTCTAACTCTTATGATCCCATTTGGGTTTTCTTGGCTGAGATACTGGAGTGGTTTGCTATTTCTTACTCCAGCTCATTTTACAGCTGAGGAATGGGCAACAAACAAGGTTAAGTGACTTGCCCAGGGACCCACAGCTAGGAAGTGCTGAAGGTCAGATTTGAGCTGGGGAAGAGGAGTCTCCCTGAGAGGCCTGGTGCTTTACCTACATCTCCACCTACTGGCCCTAATAATGCATTGCAGCTCCAACTCTAATGACTAATGAGTAAACTTCACTCATTTTGTTCTTGCTCAGCTAATTTCTATGACTGTTTTGATATATAGGTGTGTGTGTTTGTACATATATATCATACTGGTCCTCTTGACTGCTCTGAAAAGCACGTGGCATACCACGTGAAAAGCTAGTTGTGTATACCAGTTCTATGCTGCCTGCAAATTGAAAATCAATAATGCTGGAGCATCGAATTTTTATGACTTTGGACTCGTGTTAAGACTGTATTATTTCTCTGAGGTATAAAAGCAATGTCTGTTTCACAATGGTGGGGTAACATTTGTCCTCCTCAGGCAGAGAGTGTTTTTCTTATCTCCTCAGTGTCCAAGGCACAATCATCTTTATTTTTCTCATCACAAAGCATTAATGAAACACTGAGGATAGTGAATTCAATAGAAGATCTGGGTTCTAGGCCCACCTCCGACACACAAGAGTTAGCACACAATTTGGTACTTTGTACAATCCCAAGAGTCTCCATTTTCTCATTTGTAAAATTGGATTAATAATAGTCCCTATCTCAGAGGCCTCTTCTGCAATGGACCTTTCCAGCCCCTGCTCCAACTGTCATTGCCCTCTGTCTCAAATTACTTTGTACATAACTACTTTTTAATTTATTTGTATTTACACTTTTTATTTATTCCATGTGTATTGATGGAAATACTTGCCATGGCTGCCATTAGAATGTGAGCTTCTGGCAGGTAGGATTGTTTCAGTCTAAGTATTTGCATCCCCAGTATCTATTATACTTACTTGAACATAGTAGGTGCTTAATCAATTCCTGTTTACCAACTGAAGAGGCAGTGAATCTGCAAGTGTTCCCACTTTCTTCAAGATACCTTGATGATGAGATGCAGATAAGGAAGGAGAATGTTCCTGCAGCCCTCCCAGCTATTAGTTAAACCTTATTTCCAGGGAGTTGATTTTTAATGACCAAAGATGAATAATGAAAAAAGATAATTGTTTATTACAAATATTTTGTTGTTTCTCCCTCCCCTGGGAGCACTGGGATAAATGCCATAAATGCCAAGCACTTGGAATGAAATAGCAGAAGTATCAATCTTGCTCTCTCAATTGCTTTTCATTACCAAGAGGATCTGCTTACAGAAGATTAGATATAAATACCTGAGCCATACATTTGACATTCTCAAGCAGCCTATTAGGGATGAACTGTGAAAACTGGAGATAGCTTTTGATGATAATTTGAAGATGTTTGCCTTGAGTAATGTAAGGCCCTTGAGAGTGCTTGAATTACTTGTCTGTAATTTTGTTATAAGATTTAATGCTATTTATTTAACTTAAGGTTTATTGCTCCTCAATATATTTCCTTGTGCCACCCTGTGAAACAATATATACATACACCTATTGCCATATTCCCAGGCACTGATTTTTTTTCACAAACTTTGAATCTCATTATCCATTTGGGTCTGCTTGTTATGGTGTCTTTGAAAAGGTTTTCTCCTCTGAGGGCATGAATCAGACTCAAGGAAACTCCCTCAGTGTCTTTAGGGTGAAGCATTTGGGGTGGAGGATAGGGGAAAGGGAGAGAAAAAAATACCTCCCCTTCATTCAGCTCTTCCAGAGTTTATCAAACTTGATATTTCCATTGGGGAGATGAATCTGCATCCCACAGAATGATTTGCACTTGCACTTTCCCACTTCCCATCAACCGCTATAACTGTGTTGGTAAACCTATGGCACATGTGCCAAAGGAGGTTGCTCCCTTCCCCCTCTCCATGTGCACCTGAGGATATTTCTCCCATCACCCTCCCCTCTGCCAAGCAGCCCCATGGGAGTGCTTCTTCTCTCCCCTGTCTGGGGTAAGGCAGGGGGCTCACATGCAGTGTGAGGGTTATAGTTTGGACACTCAGTCTCAGGTCTCTAAAAGGTTTACCATCACTGTTCTATAGTCACCTTCTTTTCCAGGCTGTCAATCTCATCCCCCCAACCTTCCATATATCCACATATTGTATTCTATCCCATATTGTTGCCTTTGCTTAGTGTGTCCTACCTCCTCCTCTGCACTCATTGGGATTCTGACTATTGTCTGATTCCCGGCTTTATTTCTTCCTCCTGCCAGAAGCCTTCTCTGAGTATTTTAGGATGTAGTCGTCACTCCCTTGAAAATCTTGGGTTTTTTTAAACCTTCATTGCATTAGGATACCAGCACACATACAGAAACACTTCCATTCATGCTTCTTATAACTTCATTTCTTCATCAGCTTCTAGTCTCCCACCCCACACTTCTGAATGCCCCAAATAGCAAGCATAATGCCACTGCCCTAAAATCATGGACTTTACTACGTCATAGGAGCCTGTATTTGGATCTGAAAGGGACCTCAGAGATTATGTAGTCCACTCCTTTGTCAGCAGTTGGGTGGCATGCTTCAGAATTCTGAAATCATGGTCTTTTTTCCTCTGTTCACAGTTTTCCAGATGAGAAGATTCTCTTATCTCTTTTCCTTTCCTTTTCCTAGTGTTTGATATCCTTCAAAGTTAGGTGAATCTTCATTAATAGCTTGACTAAAACCCATTTCCTCTTTCTCTGTTCTCATTGGATATGGAAACCAACTTCAAAGCAAATATAGAGTGCTCATAGTCTTTGCCTTGTGACACAGGATTCTGGCACAAGATTTTTTTCAAGTCAGGGTCAGCTTTGGTTTGATCCCTACCCCCCTTTGTCTTCAACAGTGGACAAGACATGGATAAAATAGTTTCTTGTTGACTGGAAAGGGATCAACAGAAACAAATAAATTTGAACTTGCTCTTTCTTCCCACTTCTGTTCTTTGGTTTAATAGTTTAAGTTTTGGAGAATTGAAAAATGCATCTTGGCTGATAAAAAATATTTTGTGAAACACTAGATCAGGCCCAGAATGGAAAAAAGTTCTGAGATGCTGTTTTTCAGAAATTACTGCTGTTAACCTTTAAATTCCATCAAATGAGACAATTTTGGGGTCTTCGAACTCTGACATAGATATGGTAGGTAATTATCAGGAATGAGGAAAAACATTTTTCTGGGAGGTAGATATTTGTAGGTGTTCATCTACCTTAAATCCTTCTTTTAACACTAAAATATGGTTCATTTTGGAAAAAATCCTGTCCAGCTCAAAAATCATTCCAATGTCTCTGTATTTTTATTATATGCTTTTATTTTTGTAGCTAAGTAACTTTAAAAATTCCTCAGCCAGTATCTGTGGCATAAAGGATTTCTCAAAGAAATCAAGGATCAAATGAAACTACTGGATAAGAATGTTAGGGCATGTTCAGCCTTCTTATGGCTATATATCCATTTCATAAAGGTTACTAATGTTATATAAGTTAATGTGCAGATTCCCATTTTATACTCAAAAAAAGCAACACTAATAATATTCAATTCTCAAATATTAAAGGTAAAGTATTTTTTAAATTTAGTAGCTAACACCTTACCAAAGTGCTTTCATTTGCATTCTCTCAAATGATCCTTGTAACAAGCTCTGAAATTCTCAACTTTGTATGATCCTTAGAGGATATATTAGCCCCATTTTATATATAAGATAACAGTTAGAGAGGGGGATTGACTTGTTTAAATCCCATGTGGTTATTAAGTGGCAGACCTAGGTTGGTTTGATGAACCTCCCAAGAATCCTCTTGTTCTTAAATGTGAGAACCTGCAATTTGCTAGATTGACTTCTTTCTTTTAATTCTTAATACAGTGCTCTTTGAGACAAATTGCACAAAGTGTAGCTCCTAGAGTCAAGACAACCTGAGTTCAAATGTGACCTCATATACTTAGCTAGCTGTGTGTCCTTGGACAAGTCACTTAACCTCTGTTTTTCCTTAATCCTCTGGGAAAGGAAATAGCATACCACTCCAAAATCTTTATAAAGAAAGTCTCTTATAGAGTCTGGAAGAGTTGGGCTGGACTGGGTGACCAAACAACAGCAACAACACAGTGTTCTTTCAGTGAATGAAACCCTGCTTCATAGTTGATTGTTAATGAGAGTTATTAACAATTATTTAAAATTCAACACATTCGGGGTTCCGGGTTAAGATGGCGGCAGAGTAAGAAGCAGCTCTTAACCTCTCCTGACCAAAACACACAAAACTCCTCAAGGGGACATAAAAACAAGTCCAGACGAACGGAGGAACCCCACAACAGGGCACAGTGTGGAAGGTACGTGGAATCTAGACATTTCCAGGCTATAAAGGGCTCTCACTCAATCGCGGGCTGAGCAACCGCCCCACCCCCACCCCCTCCACACACAAGATCTAGAGCTCTGAAGCCAGCTAAAAAGAAATAGAACAAGTTTGGGGCACCCATCGAGTCATTGGCAGCTCCGGGGCCTGTTCCTGAGAGCAGCAAGACTTAGGACCCCATTAAGCCAAAGAACGCAGGCGAAATCTGAGCTCGGGAGCAGGACGCAGGGCGCACAGTGCAGGCTGAGCAGAATGCAGGCACTGC
Organism: Gracilinanus agilis; assembly: GCF_016433145.1. Taxonomy (NCBI): domain Eukaryota; kingdom Metazoa; phylum Chordata; class Mammalia; order Didelphimorphia; family Didelphidae; genus Gracilinanus; species Gracilinanus agilis. The sequence goes on along the minus strand of NC_058136.1, from coordinate 4,049,573 downwards.
GGAGGCGTGGGTGGAGGCAGACACAGCCAGGAACTAAAGCCTAAGTGGGGAACCAGTGTGGACGGGTATACGACTGTGGAAGCAGCACCCTGAGACTTGTAAAGAAACCTCCAGCAGAGGACAGACATTGAGCGCGAGGATAAATCTGAGAAGCTGCTGGGGTAATGATGGCTACTCAGCCTCAGGAAGTTCAGAAGAGAAAGAATAACAACAAGAAAAAGAAGTCTTTAACACT
>NC_058136.1:4021919-4039340 GCF_016433145.1 Gracilinanus agilis | reverse complement strand
GGGTCCTAAGTCTAGCTGCTCTCAGGAACAGGTCCCGGAGCTGCTGATGACTCGATGGGTGCCCCAAACTTGCCCTATTTCTTTTTAGCTGGGTTCGGAGCTATAGATGAGTGTGGAGGGGGAGGGGGTGGGGCGGTTGCTCAGCCCGCGATTTAGTGAGAGCCCTTTATAGCCTGGAAATGTCTCGATTCCACGTACCTTCCACGCTGTGCCCTGTTGTGGGGTTCCTCCGTTCGTCTGGACTTGTTTTTATGTCCCCTTGAGGAGTTTTGTATGTTTCGGTCAGGAGAGGTTAAGAGCTGCTTCTTACTCTGCCGCCATCTTAACCCGGAAACCAGTGGGATGCATTTTGAAAAACATCTAAAACATATTTTTAAAAACAACTCCACCGATAAAAAATTAAGCAAAATGAAGTTGAAAGAAATCTGTGATGAAAAAAGTTCTAAACATTATAATTAACATCTGGATTAACTGAAAACTAACTTTTTAGAAAAGTCCGTATAATTAAGGCAGAATTGATAATCAACCATTTTACCATCCAGTGATAGATTAAATACTGCTCAGCAATTTTATTGTCCTACCAAATCTATGGCATTTCTTTGATATAAAGCCTGATGTAGTTTAATATAATACCAAGAGCTTTTTATTCCACTATGGATTTGCTACTGAATTATGAATTGTTTAAGAGAGAAAATAAGTTGTTTTAAGTGCTCTAATTTAGTACTGAACTTGGACAGGCCTATTGCAGGAGAAATATTTACATAAAATATAGCCACTTTCATGTCAGTTCAGTAGCATCATTATCCCTTTGCCAGCTCCAGCCTCCCCTTTCCAGTCAGATCAGTCCCTATCTACCATCAGCTGAGAGGTGAAATAACTTTCTAAGGTAGATCCCCTTAAAATTTCCTCTGGAGATGAATTTGGAAGATAGCTGGGAGTATAGAACTCGCAAATGGTTCATTGTATCCACCATTTTGAACGTCAAATCCTGACAGGGCTGGGAGATGGCTTCTGATATTCTGGGATAGTTGGGGATGTTCTCATTTTAATAACATTGTTGTTGTGGTGAGTTTGTTTGGTTTGTAGTGTTTACAAGAGGAGAAAGCAGTGAGGAAGGCATTCTAGTGGACTGAAGGAGCTCAGGACAGGAGAGATAAGGGACAGAGAGGTGCAAGATTCTTTTCTAGAGGTAGGAAAGTATGATTAATTTATATAAGTGTTTTGTTTTTTGCTCTCTCCCTGTCTAGGCAACCTGGCTTAATGAAGATATTGGTTTCTTAGAAGGAGATTAAGTTCATTCAGTTAGTGGATGGCATTGGAAACAGCAGATGGACAGATACAGGAGAGAACCAAACCTACACACTCAGGATTTAAGCCAAACTGACCTTCATCTCCCATCTCTTTACATTTGCACAAACTGTTTCCTATGCCTGTAATGCATATGGTCTTTCCTGATCCCCACAGGTTTCAACATTCCTTGTGAGCTCCCCGCCTCTTCCATCCCACAAATTGCTTCTTTGTGAATATATTATCTCCCCCAGTAGAAGAGAAAGTTCTTGAGGGCAGGAATTGTTTCATAATGTCAAGCTTATTATGTGCCAGCCACTGTGTTAAGCACTTTAAAATGATCTCTTCTCATTTGCAAAAAAACCCTAAGAGGTAGGTATTATTATTATCATCTCCATTTTACAGATAAGAAAACTGAGTCAGAGGTTAAGTGGCTTGTTCAAGGTCATATAGCTTGTCTGAGATCAGTTCTGAACTTGGTTCTTCCCAACTCCAGGCCAGACACCCTCCACTGCTCTGTGCCTAGCATAGTTAACATGATACATTGGATTAAATATTGTAATTACAAGTCAGGAAGATTTGCTTTTAAATTTTGCCTCAGACCATACTCAGTTGGGTGACTTTGGGTATATGACTTAACCTCATGTTTCCTCAGTTCCTTATCTATAAAATCAAGGATTTAAACTAGATAGCCTCTGTTGGCCCCTTTCAACTCTAAATCTATGATCCCCTGATTTTTCCTTATTGGAACAAACTAGTGATGTCATTAATATAGAAAATTCTTAGTAAGAAAAGTCTTTCTGTTTATACATATGAGTAGTTTTTTCTCAAACTTTGAAGACAATTGCCTAGAACAAAGAGGTCAAACTTCTGTCCTCAGAACACTCCTTGACAAACCAAACAAAAATGAAATTTGGAAACAGCAAAATTAGTAAAACTAAAATAGAACATAGATAATATTAATATGTAGTTTTCTCATTCCAAATATGACCATGGTTCCTTCATGTATTTCTTACTGGCACCCATTATTCCTGGAGTTTTATTCCTCTGATCTAGAGTACTGAGAGGTAGGTAAGACGACTTGCCCAGGGTCACATAGTCAATATATGTCAGAGGCAGTCCTTGATCTTGGGTCTTCCTGACCTCAAGGGCCCTCCTATATCCATTTTGCCACACTGCCCTACACATGCTAGTCATTTAATAAATGCCTTTTGAATCCCTCTAAAGAACTTAAGCCTTCAAGACTAATCTTATAAACCCTAATTAAATCCCTGCTTTTTCATTCCCTTGGATTGGTCATACAAGCATTTCCTGTGTTCCATGACGTGGTTGGGGTGCGAATGATTGGGAGGTTGGGGATGGGGCTGAATGTGTGAAGCTTTTTCCTGACCTTTGATGTCTGTAAAGACCATCTCTTTTGGTGAAAATAATGCCCTTATGTCAATTGCCAAATAGAGCCACCATTTCCAATATGAAAATCTTGAGTTATAGATTAGGAGAGAAGTGATATGGCAATGTATTAGAATTGTCACAATAAGAACTGTGGGAATTTTAAAAATAGATTTGGCTTCTGGGAGCAGAATTTGGTACCAAGTGATACATACTCTCTATCTCAGTGTTTCTTCAAGCAGCTTGTCTAAATATGTGAATACAATTGGTACATAAAATCAGGAATTTTACTCTGGGCAATACCATAGAACCATGGTTGCAAACTTATGGCATGCATGCCAGAGGAGGCACTCAGAGCCCTCTTTGTGGGCACATTTGCTGTTGCTCCAGCATAGAGTTCATCAAAGTTCATTACTAGAAAGCCAAAGGGTCGTGGGACTGGGCTGCTCTCCTCCCCCTCTCCTCGGGCACCTGAGGACATTTCTCACATCACATACCCTTCTGAAAGGTTGCCATCACTGTCATAGAACATACTTTTAGAGGACAGCACAGAGCCCTGAGGAAATATTAAAGGTTCAGTGAATAGATTCATAGACTATCTCAGACAACAGTGTCACTAGTGATAGTCTGATACCACTGTGAATGGACTTATTTGCTCAGGGGGACATAAATAGTTTGTGATAGTGACAGCCAGTAGTCAGACATTTATTGTCTACTATTTGCTGGTTGTTCTGCTAAGCACTGAGGATACAATATAATGGAATATATATATACATGTTGACATTTATATATAGCATAAAAGAAAGCCAGTCCTTGCCCTCTAGGAACTTGCAATCAGATGAGAGATGAAAACATTCAAAAGGAAGCTGAAAGCTCCAGGGAAAGGAAAGGTACTTGGTTCAGGTGTGTGATAGAGTCCAGTCCAAAGGAGTAAAGAGATGACTGGCCTGAGGTCCTTCTTTATTTTGTTCAGCTTTCCAGTCTCTGAATGAGAGGGGAAAAGGATATTTGAAGTTTCAATGAGGTATGAGTGTCAAGGCTATCACATTCTCAAGGGATGATGAATCTCCCAATGATGTGGTTTCTGAGGCCATGTTGAAGTCTACTCCAAAGAGTGCATCAAGTGAGAAAAAAAGGACCCATAATAAGAGTAGTAGTAATAACTGGCAATTAGATAGTACTTTCATATATGCAAAATGCCTTAAATCCATGATCCAATGATACTGGCCAGTGCTTCTTTGGGGCAGGCATCACAGGTTTTATTAACCCCCCCCCATTTTTTTTAAACTAATGAGGAAGGTAAACTTGCTGTGGTCCACTTATTAGCAGTATATTATTAGATAAGTCATTTCCCTTCCCTGAGCCTTAGTTCCTTTTCAGCCCTTGATGTAGGGGAGCCTTTATGTGACCCTGGGCAAGTTGCATGACCTGGGCAAGTTGCATGACTCTTCTGGACCTCAGTTTTTCTTCTGTAAAATGAAGGAATTGTACTAGTTGGTCTCTTAGGTCCCTCTCAGCTATAGAAGCCTATGTTTGACCTTTGACAAATCACTTTCCATTTATGGGCCTCAGTTTCCTTCTACATCAAATTTGGGAGGTAGGGGGCTGGAACAGATAACCTCTGAGGTCCCTTTCAGTTCTAAATCTAGCTGCCTATGATCAAGGCCTTCCTCAAAGCAGTACTAAAATGAATTTGTGATCTCATAGATGTGACTATTCCTTCCAGCAATTTATTCATGGCTGCCCATTCTTTACAACTCTTTTCCTTATCCTTCCACAAGTTCCCATTAGAAAGTCTGTACTCCCAAGGTACTATTGGAACCCTTATGTTGTCCACTGGTTGACTCTCTCTCCAGCCACATGGCCAGTTCATATTCTTTGTCTCTCATCCGTCTCCTTGTCAGCATCATCATCATTTTATCATTAATCTCAGAGCTCTGTAAGGTCCCTGGTAGGTGTGACAGTTACCAACTGTCTCTTTGATTAAAGGAAAAGAGAATGCATGTACACTGAGCAGTTCAGGAAAATGAAACTCTCTTCTTTTCTTCCAGACTCCTAATGTCCAAATCCCAACATTTAACTAAAAGGCCAAGACTGTTGTAGTTACTATTTTTGATTTCTCTATGGAAACGAAGAGGCCAAGTCTAACAGAGCAAAACTGAAAGCTATTTCCTTGTCGTGTTTCATTTTTGTGCCTTATTTTGTTCATTTCTGAATGGCCTCTGAGGGTTTTATGATGTTCTAATTCCAAACCTGCAGCTAATTACTAAGGTTGTTTAATAATAATATTAATGATAATAAAGGTAATATTTTTATGGCATTTTGTTTTGTAAAGCTTTATGGAGATTTCATTTTATCCTCACAACAAATCAGTGAGGTAGGTGATATTATTATTGTTTTACAGATGAAGAAGTTGAGGCAGAAAAAGGCTAAATGATTTACCAAGGGTCACACAGGTACTAAGTGTCTGAAGCAGGATTTGAAATTGAGTCTTCCTGTTCAGAGCTCTTTCCACTGCAATACCTCGCTCATATCTGGTCTAAACCCCTCATTTTACATACGTATAAACTGAGGCCCAGAGAGATAAATTGACTTATCTGATATCATGTGAATAGTAATTGGAGTTGGTAAACTTGATTAAGGCAAACTACCAGCATCTAAATGTCATCTTAGCAAATTAAAATAATAGGAGATTTGAAAATCCACTACGTTTTCGTTTATCTAAGCAAGGCAGATCATGTGATTACGTAGATGGCAGGATGGTTCTTTGCAAAACTTTGCAACCCACAAATGTCAGAAAAGGGAACAATTGATCAGATATAGAATATTTATAGATGAATCCATTAGAAAAAGAAAGAAGCACTATCACACAAGGTAAAAAATACCTTGCAAAAAATCAGAAAATTTAAATTCTTTTAAAAATGAAAAATAAAAAGATATTTTAAATTAGCAAGCATTATCCCCTCAACCATCTCTTTCCCATACCAAAACAAAAACAAAACAAGAACAAACCCCATGTAACAAACATAAATAATTAGCAATACAAATTGCTGCCCTGGACATGTCCAAGAAGATGACTCATTCTGCATCATGATTCTACACCTCTTAGCCAAGAGGTGAGTAGTAAGGATCAAGTCCTCTTGAAGCATGGTTGGTCATTTCCCTGATCTGAGTTCTTAAGCCTTTCAGAGTCTTTGCCATATTATTTGTAGAAATTGTTCTCCTGATGCTATTCACCATGCATTAAAATTTAATGATTAAATCCTAAAAGTCTTCCCAGGTTTATCTAAAGCTGCCTCTTTTGTCATTTATTAGAGCACAATAGAATTCCATTCTATCCTTTTACTATATTTGTTTAGTTAATATCTAAGTGATGAGCATCTCCATAGTTTCCTGGTCCTTTGATGCTATGAATGACTATACATTTGTTTTAGAACACCTGGGTCATTTTCCTCTTTTTTATATCAGTTTTGGGGTATTGGCCTACTAGTGGTATTATAGCATCAAAAAGTATGTCCAAGTAATAACTTTTGGGACCTGGTTTCAATAGCTTTCTGGAATGGCAGACAGACTAATTCATACCTCCCACTTAGAGTTCATTATTAATGTAACTATTTTCCCAAAGCCCCTCCAATTTTTGTTATTTTCCTCCATTGGCAACTTTGTCAATCTAAAGAATGTAAAGTGGAACTCCTGAGTTGGTTTAATTTGCATTTCTCTAATTGTTAGTGATTTTCAGCATATTTAATATGCTTACTGATACCTGAGATTTCTTGCTTTGGAAACTGCCTGTTTATACCATTTGACTATTCATCAATTTTGGGAATGGCTCTTATTCTTATAAATTTGAATTAGTTGAATCTCAGAAACAAGAAACTCTTTTTCAAAGATTTTCCCCCCAGTTAATTATTTCTCTTCTAATGGGTTTTGCATTGTTTTTGTTCATGCAAAATATTTTACATTTTATGTAATCAAAATTTTCTACTTTATTTTCTGTGATCTTATCTATCTCTTGTTTGATTGTAAATGACTCCTATCTATAGAATGGAAAGAATTTCTTTCTTGTTCCTCTAATGTATTTGAGAGATGATCTTTTATATCTAATTCATATATGCTTTTGGCGCTTATCTTGATATGTAGCTGTGAGATGTTGGTCTAAAACCAATTTCTGCCATATTATTCAGTTTACCAGCAGTTTTGTCTTTAACTAGTAAGTAGCCTTTGTATATATAAATGACTAGGCTACCAAATTCCTTTGCTTCTGTTTGTTGTATATTGAATCTATTACATTGATCTCTCTAGTTTTTAGCCAGCATTAATTCCCTTTCATGACTACTTCTTTCTATGATAATGAGCTGAACTTAAATCTTTAGAGTTCCCATTCAGCATCTCAGCTCTCCACAACTCACTCTATATACCATGTGAGGACAGAACAATAACATTTTTATAGGCTTTTACTTTAGTGTCCAGCAATAAGGATCCAGGATCATTTCTTCTCAAGCAAATTCTCAGCCTGAAACCCAAGAAGAGGGGCATCAAATACTCATTCTCCTCAGTTACATGAAAGGCAAAAGAGCACAACTCAAGGAGAGTTGTCAGAATATACAGGAAAAGCAGCACTGGGGCAGAGCTGGATAGAAGAGGCAGTTTCTATGCATGTGGAACAGGGGACTAGAAACTCATTTGGGGCCATCCCTCTTCCCAACCAGTTTCCTCTAGATGGATACTTGGGCCAAGGTATTTCAAACACCCACTGATGTGAAGAGGCTATGAATTCATACCTTTTGGGTCCGTTTGACCTGCAGTGGAATTGGGAGAACCCCATGAATGAGGTGTAAAACCAGAGATGAGTGACTAGAAATAGAAGAGAAAGATTGAAAGACTAAAAGTCAAGCAAAGAAGACCTGAGTATAAAAATTGATTTCAGCTGTAACAAGAGGCTCAAGTGGACAAAAGGAAAATCAGAAAACACTCAATGAGAGACCAGAACACAATGACCAATTATTACACTAAGTAGGAATTTGAGCCAAAATTCATCAGTGAATAATAGAACCAGGCAGATGGATAGATATCACGGAGAACCGAAAGGAAACTCCAGAATAGTTCAGAAGTGAAAAACATAAAACTGCTAAAAAGATTAGGCATGGAATAGAGTATGAAATTAGAACTCTCAGTACAAAATTAACAGAAAAATGATGGAATACAGTGCTTAGATGCACATGCTATAAAAATTAGAGCCTTTGAAATAGAAAATGACAAATTTGGAATACAAAAATACAAAGTCAAATAATATTTGGCAAGAGAGAAGTAAAAGGTAACCATGTAAGTGAATTCTATTTAAGCCAAAGTAATACCTTGAAAACAGACCAGAGATAACTTAAAGATATAGGTCCCTCAGTGGGAAAAAAACAAAAACATGACCACCCAAACCACAATATCATACTATTGATCATCATCCTGTAGTAAATGATATGCGAAATATTTCTAAAACTTTTGAATAAACCCTAAAATATACTGACTCATCCTATCCATAGATTATTTTTAGAAAAAAACCTCTTCTCGAAGCACCAAGGCACATAGAAATATTTCATCATTTCAAGAAAAAATCCAATCCATTTTGCAAGCAGTAACATGACCTGGATCATTAAGATAGCATTATTATAATTTACAGTATATCATACCCAATTTCATTTTTCTCATTATCTCTACAAGGTCCACTTACAGTTAGGAGGAAAACCAGTGTAGAAATGCTTGCATTCCCCAGGTGGGGCCTGTGCTGGAAACTGATTCAGTTACCTACCAATTCAGGACTTTTCCCCATATGTCTACAATACCTAACACCTACAGCCTTTGCTTGAATATAGAATATTGTTTCAGGATTTGGTTTCTCCTATCTAAAACCCCTCATGGAAAAAATAGGCTGAGAGAAATGTGTCCGAGGGGACCCTGTGGGGCTCTTTCTGTATGACCCAGTGTTTAACTTGTATCCTTGAAGCCTCTCCTGATTTGGGATTCTCTTTGGGCTATCCATTTTGTGGCTAGATTAAAATTTAGTGTGCTTCAATATCTTTGCCTAGGTCAATCCTGTTAGCAGAGGTTGCGGTGTCTGAAAAATCATTGCTCAAATATATCATATTAATAATGTTTCCAGGAAGCCGGGGAGTTCTGGGCAGTGTCTGCAAATTAAAGGGGAAAGCAATATGTCATCATGAGGGATAACACTGAGTATCACAAACTAACACTTTCTGAAGAGGAGGCAATGAGGTGTCACCAAGAAATGGCTAATCCTCACCATCTTTCCGCCAAGTTCTCATGGTGATTGGGCCTAGTTTAAATTTGGCTCTTCCCTTTGGGCTTTCATGGAAGATCTTGACTGTGCTGGGACTCTTGTTGCAGCTTTCATGTACCTGCCATCAGGGATCTTAGATGAGCCAAAGAAGGAGTTAGGACCGAGCTGAAGATTGTTTTTTTCTTCCTCTGTTTTTCCAAACTTATCTTGTAAACCAGACATCGACGCTTCTTTTAATCATTCTGAGCTTGGTCCATATCTGGTGTGAAATTTCTTGGTCATTAAATAAGACTTCATTTGGTTATTTAGTAGTGGTTTTTATTTTGTTTTCCAAATACTCCCCCAATTTTTTCAGTCATGCCTGATTCCTTGTGACCCCACTTGGGATTTTTTTTGACCACTGGAGTGGTTTGCCATTTCTTGCTACAGACCATTTTACAGGAAGCTGAGGCAGAGTTAAGTGACTTGCCACAGAGCCTAGCACTGCCCGTTCTCTCAGTAACAGCATGGTAGGAGCAACATAGACTAAGATTGGCTAGTCCATGCTCTACTAAAAAAGCAATGAAACTGTACTTGAAAGTTTATTGGTTCCTATAACTAAGGTTTGAATCACAGATATAGCTTACTTTTCTCCAAAGGGGTGAAGATCCCAGCATAGGTGTAATGTAGTCAGTGTTTTTAAGGCTTCCTGGATTCCCTGCTAATATACGTCAGCATATATAAATGGGCACATTTCTGTAATGGAGGGAAGGGAAGGGAATAAGCATTTATTAAGGAACTACCAAGTGTCATGCAGCATGTTAAATGCTTTATTAATATTCTCATTCAATTCTCTCAGCTCCCCTATGAGGTTGGTGTCATTATTATTTTACAGACTGAGGTTAGGTGACTTTCCCATGGTCACAAAGCTAGTAAGTGGCTGAGGCTAAATTTAAACCCCTGGCCCAGCACTCTATCCACTGTGCTACCTAGTGGAAGGGAGCTGAATCCAGTTGAACTAAGGTTGTATCTTTGAATTTCTTTCCCATGCAATTGTCAAGTAATTATCTTTTTTGGAAAATGTTATATGTTGTATAAGGGTCTTATTTCATTCCAATTTGGAGACTGAATCACTAGAAAAGTCTGAGTCCCATCTGACCCAGAACACACAAAGCTCATAAGGTCTTTGACATCCTAAATCTGGGACATCCATGTATGTGTGATATTGTTTTTAACTTATTTAGTTTTTACCTTCATAACCTATAAAACACCTCAATACTCTATTGGAATGTAGAGTTGGTGAATAAACTAATGCTCAGAGCAGGGAGATAACATTCATCAGGTTTATGAATTATCCTCTGTCTATACTTCAAACGAATGCTTAAGTTTTGAAATTCATTGCTTTAAAGCCAACATCTCTGAAGGTCATTCCACTGGTATGCTCTTGTCAGCTAGTGAGAGAAGTGGAGGAAGAGTTTAGTTAATAAAGAAAAATGATTAAGGTCCACGAAACAAAAAAGTTAGAGAAATCAAAAGTCTTCAGAAATAGAAATTGTTGGAGATTTTTTGGATTAGGTAAACTGAAATCCTGATGTATAATGGCCCAGAATGAAGTCCAGCTTGACTGGAGTGGAGAATGTGTTAAGGGGATGGATATGAAGGCGAAAAGAGTGAGAGAGCCTTATTGTATAGAGAGCCTTACAGGCTAGGCTGAGACATTTGGATAAAGATAGAGATAAACGGACTGGATGAACCTTAAGAGAGAAGAACTTCAATGTAATGATATCAGATTGGGATGGTCTGTAAATGGTATTGTTGAAGCAAGAAATGAGTGAATAAAAGGAAAATGATTCATTTGCTTACTCTGAATGCTGGGCTAAGTGCTGGGAATATAAATGTAAATTGAAGTTGTCCCTGCCTTCAAGGAGTATGCACCCTGGCATAAACAGGTGGAGACTATATAAATACACACACACACATGTGCATATATACATATGTGTATATATGCACATGTATGTGTGATTAATGTCTGGAGAAGGTTGCTTTGGTACCTGTGAATGGATCTGAATAATAAAGGGTAGCTAGATGATACATTGGATAGAACACTGGTTCTGCAATCAGGAAGACCTGAGTTTTGAAAAGTGAACCTCAGACACTAGATATGTGACCCTGTGTAAATCACTTGCCGTCTTTTGGCCTCAGTACCTGGAAAATGGAAATAATAATAACCTCTTACCTAGCAGGGTTATTTCATGGATCAAGTGAGATGATATTTGTAATAAGTGCCTTGCACATAGTTGACAATATAGAAATGATTATTCCCTTTCTTTTACTAGAATGGCATACCTTCTTTAGTAAAAATTGCAGTATTGATTTAATTCTGATTCTGGAGATGGAAAGTGTGAATGAAGGCCTCTCATAGCATCAGGGCTAAGAAGAAGTGACTAGGGAGTAAAACAAAGCATGGTCCCAGGGAGGTGGAATGTCGCCTCCTTCTGACCAAGTGTCTTGGGGGTCAGTGAGAGAAGGAACAATCAGAACTAGAGAAGGTTATCTTCTAGGGGTGGAGCCAAGATGGAGGAGTGACTAGAGAGCAATGGCATTTCACCACGAAAATTCTCACCGAACCAAGAGTAAAATATTGCCACAAAATGAATCCAGGACTGAAGGAATCAACAAAGAGACAGAGTGAAACAACCCTCAAAAGAGGAGAAACCCAAAAGCAAGTCAGGGACCATCTGGGGAACTAGAGTGAGAAGGGAGCAGAGCTAGCAGGAGTCATAGCAGTGAGTGAAGAGCAAGCCACACCTCCTTACTCCCACACATCTGTTCACACAGTTTCTGAGCTTAAGTCCTGATTAGCAGGCAGACACTGAGATCCTGTCAGGGCAAGTAGTGGTCCAAGCCAACTCACACCCCTGGAAATTTTAAACCTGTGGAAAAGTCCAGAGTCCCAGCCCAGGGCAATCTGGGCTGAAGGGGGCCAATCCACATTGGCCCAAAGCAAAGCCAGGAATCCCAGTCTGGGTTTGGGATGAGGACATAATTCATGATTTGGGGTGAGCACACAGATCTCAGGGGGAGCCTCCCCAGAATCTTTTTGCCAAAATCTAAGGGTAGGGCTCCAGGACAGGGCAGTCAAGTGCCTGATTGAATCAAGAACAACTTGAGATTAAAAAAAAATTGAGCCTAAGCCTAGGGCTAGAATTTGATCAGCATCTAACCTGATCAAGTGCAGAATGAGATCAAAAGCTTACACCCAAGCTTGAGGAAAGTCTTTAAGCTAGCAACATCTCTAGATTCAATTGAATCAGCACCAGGAGGGAACTATCAAAGCTCTCAGCCCTCAGAAAATCTGGTAAACTAGGAACAACTCATAAAATAAGCTGAAAATAGCATCAAGGTTAAGGACTGAAGTTTAAGAGGGCACCCCAACTTCCTAGAAAACAGAGTTTACCTATAATTAAATAAATAGGAAAAATGAACAAACAACCAAAAAAGCACCTAACTCTAAAGACTTATTATGGAGATAAAGAGCAAATTACAGACATAGAAGGGGATGGCAAAAGCAAAGGAAACACACGCAAAGTCCAAAAGAAAACTATGGAATGGACACAGAGTCTGGAAGAGCTAAAAAAAAGACTTCAAAAACCAATTAAGAAGGGGACAGCTGGGTAGCTCAGTGGATTGAGAGTCAGGCCTAGAGACAAGAGGTCTTAGGTTCAAATCTAGCCTCAGACACTTCTCAGCTGTGTGACTCTAGGCAAGTCACTTGATCCCCATTGCCTGCCCTTACTGCTCTTCTGTCTCAGAGCCAATACACAGTAATGACTTCAAGACGGAAGGTAAGGGGGAAAAAAGAGAGGTAGAGGGAAAGTGGGGAAGAGAAATTAAAGTAATGCAAGAAGAAAGGAAAGTAAAAAGAGAGAAAAAACTATAGACCAATCTCTTTAATGAACATAGATGCAAAAATCTTAAATAGAATATTAGCAAAAAGACTCCAGGAAGTTGTCACAAGAGTTATTCACTATGATCAGGTAGGATTTATACCAGGAATGCCAGGATCATTTAATATTAGGAAAACTATCCACATAATTCACCATATCAACAATCAAACCAACAGAAATCACATGATTATCTCAATAGATGCAGAAAAAGCCTTTGACAAAATACAACACTCATTCCTATTGAAAACCCTAGAGAGTATAGGAATAGATGGGCCTTTCCTAAAGATAGTAAACAGTATATACCTAAAACCATCAGCAGGCATCATCTGCAATAGGGATAAATTAGAAGCCTTCCCAATAAAATCAGGAGTAAAGCAAGGATGCCCATTATCACCTCTATTATTTGGCATTATACTAGAAACACTAGCAGTAGCAATTAGAGAAGATCCTCCCTTCTGTCTCTTAGCCAGCACCATACTGTTTTGAGGATCATAGTTTAAGATCTCGTATTGCTAGGCCCCCATCCTTCACATTTTTTTCCTTGTTTCCCTTGATATTCTCGATCTTTAGTTCTTCCAAATGAACTTTGTTATATTTTTTTCTAATTCTGCAAAAAATTTTTTGGTAGTTTGATAGGTGTGGCACTAAATAAGTAAATTAATTTGGGTAGGATTGTCATTTTTATTATATTTATTATATTTTATTATATAAATATTTATTATGTTTTATTATATTAGCTCATCCTACCCATAAGCAAACTTCCAGGATTTGATACAGAGAGAAAGGAGCAGAACCAGGAGAACATTGTATACAAAAACTGATACACTGTGGCATAATGGACTACTCTACTAGCAGCAATGCAATGATCCAGGACAATTCTGAGGGACTTATGAGAAAGAACACTATCCACAACCGGAGAAAGAACTGTGAGAGCAAAAACACGGAAGAAAAACAACTGCTTGATCACCTGGTTCGATGGGAATATGATTGGGGATGTAGACTCTAAACAATCACTCTATTGCAAATATTCATAACATGGCGATATGTCTTGATCAATAATACATGTAAAATCCAGTGCAATTCCTTACTGGCTACAGGAGTGGGGTAGGTGGAGGGGAGGAAAAGAACATGAATCATGTAACCATGGAAAAATATTCTAAATTAATTAGTTAAATAAAAATTTTCAAGTCAAAAAATGACAAAATGCCAAAAAGAAAAAATGAAGTGATGCAAGAAGAAATGGGCAAATTGAAAAAGGAGAATCGAAAACTGAGGAAAATCAGGTGTTAAAAATAAGAATTGACCATCATGAGAAATCAAGAAACAATAATGAAGAATCAAAGGAATGAAAAAACACAGAAAAACATGTAATATCTTATTGAAAGAACAACTGACCTTGAAAATAGATCTCAGAGACACAATCTGAGCATTAGTGGAATACCTGAAAGCCATGATGATGCACCTATTCAACAAAACTGAATATAATCTTTCAGGGGAAAAATGGTCTTTCAATAAGATAGAAGATTTCCAAGCATTCTTGAGGAATAAGCTAGACCTGAACAAAAAATTTGAAGGCCAAATATGAGACACAAGAGAAGCTCAGAAAGGCAAATAAGTAAGAGAAAATGTAAGGGACTCATTAAGGTAAAAATGTTCATAGGTCTACTTGGAAAGAGGACCTCTGCAACTTTCAAAAATTACTTTAGTAGTATACTAGATAGAAGGAATTTACTCAGAAAGATCTTGGAGAAGTAAGCTGATTATGATTATATGATGTATATGTAAATGTGGTGATATGTAACAATATGTATGATATGGTATGTATGCATATGAATGCCATGTAAAAAATCTATGAAGTGCTAAAAGAGAGGGTTGCACTGAGAAAAGGGAAGGGAGAGATGGAATGGGGTAAATTATATAATATAAAGAGGCAAGAAAAATCAATACAGAGAGGGGACGATAAGGGTGGTGATGGGCAATGCTTAAACTTTTCTCTCATTATAACTGGCTCAAATAGGGCAAAAAGAGTATATTCAGTGGGATATATAATTCTATCACCCTATTGAGAAGAAGAAGGGGAACAAGACAAGGAAAGGTAGGGTAAATTCAAGGAGGGGGAATTGGAGGGGTGATAAAAAGCAAAATACTGGTGAGGAGGAACAAAGTAAAAGGGAATGTAAAATGTAAAATCCAGTGCAATTCATAATAATCATAACACTAAATATGAATGGGATGAACTCATCAATTAAAAGGAAGCGGATAGCAAAATGGATTAAAAACCAGAATCCTACTATATGTTGTTTACAAGAAACACATTTAAGGCAGGGTGACATACATAGATTCAAAGTAAAGATTCAGAAGAATTTCTTATTCATCATCTAAAGCAGAGGGGTTACCAAACTTTTTTGACCTACCGCCCCCTTTCCAGAAAAAATATTACTTAGCTCCCTGGAAATTAATTTTTTTTTAATTTTAATAGCAATTAATAGGAAAGATAAATGCACCTGTGGCCATCACTGCCCCCGCCATCGCTGCAGCACCCACCAGGGGGCGGTAATGCCCACTTTAGGAATCACTGATTTAAATATGTATAAGATAAGTAAGTAATCTAAAGTAATAAAGATAAGTAAGTAATCTAAAGTAAGTATAAGGAAGTAATCTAAAGTAATAAAGATAAGGAAGGAAATTACATTTTGCTAAAAGGTACTATAAACAATAAAGTAATATCAATACTAAACATTTATGCACCAAATGGTATGGCATCTAGATTTCTAAAGGAAAAACTGAAGGAACTCAAGGAGGAAATAGTGTGTGGGAAAGGAAGGAATTTGAGACCAGGCAAGAGATAGAGAATATTGCAAAATGTAAAATGAATCACTTCAATTATATCAAATTAAAAAGTTTTTTACAACAAAACCAATGCAACCAAAATTAGAAGGAAAGCAACAAACTGGGAGAACGTTTTTATAACAAAACTCTCTGACAAGGTTTAATTTCCCAAATATATAAGGAGCTAAGTCAAATTTACAAAAAAAATAATCAAGCCATTCCTCAATCGACAAATGGTCAAGGGACATGAATAGGCAGTTTTCACGTGATGAAATCAAAACTATAAATAAGCACATGATGCCTTGGAGCCAATAGGAATGTAAGGATTTAATAAAAAAAATTCTCATTCCATACTTTTGGGGGTAGCTGGATGGCTCAGTGGATTGAGAGCCAGGCCTAGAGACAGAAGGTCCTATGTTCAAATCTGGCCTCAGACACTAGCTATGTGACCCTGGGCAAGTCATTTAATCCCCATTGCCTAGCCCTGTAACAAATAAAATTAAAATAAAAAGATATGTATAAAAGATATTAGGGTTTAAAAAATAAAAAAATAAAATAAACACATAAAAAAGTGTTCTAAATCCCTCCTGATTTGTGAAATGGAAATTTAAAAAACTCACACCTAGCAGACTAGCTAATATGGCAATAAAAGAAAGCAATAAATGTTTGAGGGGATGTGGCAAAATTGGTGCACTAATATGCTGCTGGTGGAATTGTGAATTGGTCTATCCATTTTGGAGGGCAATTTGGAACTATACGCAAAGGACTTTAAAAGAATGCTCAGACTTCCTGGTTAAGATGGAGGCAGAGTAAAAAGCAGCTGCTTAACTTCTCCTAACTGAAACATATAGGACTCCTCAAGAAGACAAAAAAACAAATCCAGAGGAGCGAAGGGACCACACAATGGGGCACAGCATTGGAGGTATGTGGAATTGGGGCATTTCCATACTATAAAGGGGTGAAACGGCTCTCACTAAAATGGGAGCTGAGCAACCCCCCTCCCACACCCAATAACACCTACAGTGCCAAAGCCAGCGCACAAGAGTTAGAGCAAGTTTGGGGCACGCATTAAGTCCTTGGCAGCTACTTGGGGTCACCAGGGCCTGTTCCTAAGAGCAGCAAGACTTAAGACCTCAAGAGGCTAAAGAACGCACAGACTTTGAACACAGACCCTGAGCCCAGGCACGAGTGTGGGTGCAGACACAAGCCCAGACACAAATCCTGAGCTCAGGTGAGGACTTGGATCTTGAGCGCAGGTGAGGACCTTGAGTGGGGACCCAGTGCAGAGGGGTGCACAAATGTGGAAGCACGCCCTGGGACTGGTAAAGGAGCCTCGGGCATAGGAATAAGTAAGGGGACCACCAGGAGTCTTGACCCTGAGAACAACTAGACCTGAGACCTCAGGAGCCTAAAGAGTGCAGACAGACCCTGAGTGTGAGGATAAACCTGAGAGGGCGCAGGGCTAACAATGGCAAGCCAGAAACAAGAACCCCAAAAGAGAAAGATCATCAAGAAGAAATCTTTAACACTTGACAACTTTTACACAGATAAAATCCAGAAAACAGAGTAAACAGCAGAGGGGAACAAACAAGTAATCATATCCAAACCTTCCCAAAATAATGAAAACTGGCCACAAGCTATTGAAGAGTTCAAATCTGAGATGATGAGAAAGATGGAAGAGATCTGGCAAGAAAATAACAG
>NC_058136.1:3963827-4021836 GCF_016433145.1 Gracilinanus agilis | reverse complement strand
TGCCCTGAAGTTCTACAACAAGAGGGCAATATAGACATTGAAAGGATCCATAGATCACCCTCTACACTGGACCCAGAAAAGGCAACCCCCAGGAATATAATAGCCAAATTCAAGAGCTTCCAACTAAAAGAAAAAATTGTACAAGAAGCCAGAAAGAGACAATTCAGATATCAAGGAGCACCAATCAGGATCACACAGGATCTGGCAGCCTCCACACTAAAAGACCGCAAGGCTTGGAATATGATATTCAGAAAGGCAAGAGAACTGGGTCTACAACCAAGGATCATCTACACATCAAAACTGACTATATACTTCCAGGGGAAAGTTTGGACATTCAACAAGATAGAAGATTTCCAAGTATTTGCACAGAAAAGACCAGGACTAAATGGAAAGTTCGATATCCAACCACAAAAATCAAGAGAAACATGAAAAGTTAAATAAGAAACAGAGGGGAAAGAAAGAAAACTCGTATTTTTTTAAATTTGCTTCTTTATGGGCTTCAATATGATCTAATTATTGGTATTCCTATGTGGAGAAATGTTATCTGTACTTCTCTGTAGTGAACTCTATTCACTATTAAGGTATTCTCTATTATAGTAATTAGAAGAATTACTCATAGGGAGAGATTGGAATACTAAATGGTCTAAGATGATATGGGGGTGGGAAAGAGGGAGGTGAATCTTAGAGGACACCAAGAGAAACTTGAATGAATAAGAAAAATAGGATAATCTGTTACACAAGAAGAGGGCATGGGAAGGGGAAGGGATGAATACCATTATCAGAAGGAGAGGAAGAGAGCATTAAGAGGTAATATTTAAACCTTACTCTCAGGGTAATTAACCCTGAGAGGGAAGAGTAGCTTTATCCATTGGGATATAAAACTCTATCTAACCCTACTGAGAAAGTCAGAAGGGATAAACCAAGGGGAGCAGGGCAGTGGGGAGATAAAAAGGGGGGGGTAGAAGGAGGAGGAGGGAATTCATTAGGCCTTAAAAATAAAAATAGGGGAATAAAAAGGGAGGGGGTAAAAGGGAAGTAAATCAAGGGAGGGGACAAGGTATACTGGCACATACTAAACCACTGGTTTAAAAGGAAATAGTGTAAGAAGAAGGGGTAGAACTAGGAGAGGATACCAGAATGTCGGCGAATACACAACTGATAATTATAACTCTGAATGTGAATGGGATGAACTCGCCCATAAAAAGGAAGCAAATAGCAGAGTGGATGAGAAACCAAAATCCTATCATATGTTGTCTACAAGAAACACATATGAGGCCGGTGGACATACACAGGTTTAAGGTAAAGGGCTTGAGCAAAATCCTTTGGGCCTCAAATGAGAAAAAGAAGGCAGGAGTGGCTATTGTGATTTCTGACAAAGCCAAAGTAAAAATAGATATGATTTAAAAAGACAGGGAAGGTTATTACATCCCGATTAAAGGCAGTATAAACAATGAGGAAATAACATTGCTCAATATGTATGCACCAAGTGGCATAGCAACCAGATTTGTAAAGGAGAAACTGGCAGATCTCAAGAAGGAAATAGATATTAAAACCATACTAGTGGGAGATCTAAATATCCCTCTTTCACATCTAGATAAATCAAACCAAAAAATAAATAAGAAAGATGGATGAAGTCCTAGAAAATTAGATTTAAAAGATATGTGGAGAAAAATAATTAGGAACAAAAAGGAATATACCTTCTTTTCAGCTGCACATGGTACATTCACCAAGATCGGCCATATAATAGGGCATAGAAACATTGCAAACAAATGTAAAAGAGCAGAAATAATAAATGTAACCTTCTCAGATCATAATGCAATAAAAATAATAATTTGTAAAGGCTCCTAGACAGGCAAATCAAAAACTAATTGGAAATTAAATAATATGATTCTCCAAAACCAGCTAGTCAAAGAAGAAATCATAGAAACAATCAACAATTTCATTGAAGAGAATGACAATGAAGAGACATCCTACCAAATTCTGTGGGATGCAGCCAAGGCAGTACTCAGAGGGAAATTTATATCCTTGAGTGCATATATAAACAAATTAGGGGACTTTTCCCGGGCTGCCTTGGGCCTCGAGGCAGGCAGGGTCCTGTGAACTCCGCGTGCGCTGTGTTACGATTAAAAATGATAAAGACTGATATAATAATAGAAATTAGTAGTTTAATTAAAGCCATGCTGATAGGGATAAAATTATTAGACCATGGGCCTGTAAGAATTCACATTGCCTCAGCCATTTTTACCTTTCCTATAGCGAGCTCACGTAGCTAAGAGGGCCACTTCCTCCTCCCCCTGGAGACTTATCCCCTCTCTTACATCATCATACTTCCTGTTTACCATCAGGAATCATGGGAAATGTAGTTTCAAAGTCTCTCACATGTCCATAGAAAATATATAACATACTTTTAAATGGCATCTTCCCAATTCCAAATATACAGCTGACCCTCCCGTGAGCCTGAGGGAGGAGCCAGAGTCACTACGCCGCTGCAGCCACCATGGCCCACTACTGGAAATCACAACCAAAGAAATTCTGTGATTATTGCAATGCTGGATAACAGACAATAGGCCTAGTGTTGAATTTCATGAGCAAGGAAAGAACCATAAGGAAAATGTGGCCAAAAGAATCATTGAGATTAAACAGAAAAGCTTAGAAAAGGCAAAAGAAGAAGAAAAAATATCAAAGGAGTTCGCAGCAATGGAGGCAGCTGCCCTTAAAGCATACCAAGAAAATTTGAAAAGGCTTGGAATCAGTTCAGAAGTTACAGAATATAACACGCCACAAGTAACCAACACTGCCCCATCCATCTCAGTATCAAGTCAGAAGAAGGAAAAGAAAAAGAGAAAAAAAGACCTTTCCAACATAAATGCAGTAGGAGCTGCCAAATGGGTAGAAGGCATGTCTTCTGAGGGTTACCGTCACTATTATAATACCATTACAGGAGAATCTCAGTGGGGAAAACCTGAAGGATTCCAAGGAAAATTCAGTAAGAAAACAGCAATGCCTCTCTGGATAGAAAGCTTAAGTGAAGATGGTTACACCTATTATTATAATACAGAAACAGGTGTTACCAAACTGAGAGCAGAAGAATGTTCTAGACTTAGAATGCCTGGATTTCAGTGAAGCATTTCCCAGAATCTTTTTTGTCTATCTGGATTCCATTATTTTGATGAATCTATGATCTCATTGATGCATATTGTAGCCCAGTCATATGATAAATTCTGGAAATTTTAGTTAACTTCAATGTGATATAAGTACATATGATGTAGAAACCAAATAATATGGCATAGAAACAAAAAAAAACCATATAATTTGGGCTGCACTAATTGAGGCATGGTGTTCAAAACAAGGGAAATGACAGTCCTGGTATAGTCAGACCTAGTCTGACTCTTCAGTTCCTGGCCTTGCATTTTAAGAAGAATATGGACAGGCTAGATCACTTCCAGAGAAGGATCACCAGGAGAGTAGAAGAATTGTAGACCATGAACATTTATGATAACTTTCTGGACTCAAATGATACTCTGAGAGTTACTTATGGAGAAAATCTGTGATTTCAATAATGCTAGTGTCATTAGTATGAAACCTAATGGTTGAATAGGTCAACAGTGTGTGTCAATTAAACACAACATGACACTATAATTAAGAATGAAATATAAGGAATATAAAGAACTATCTAAAGGTTTAATAGTGAAATAATGTAAGATTAAGAAAAACTTGAATGTCAATATGTACATTGATTATAAGTATATAAGAAGAAATCAAGATGAATGGACAAAGACAATGGAAGGGAACACAAAAGGAAGGAGTTAGTTTATGCATTTTTATAGATAGTTTTAAGTTTAAATAGTTATACATTTTCATGTTAAGTTAATTTTTTGAAATACTATATTAAAATGTATTGGAACAGAACCCAAATGGGAGAAGCCTGAGGATTTTGTTTCACAAGTTGGAGATCCCCTTTCTAGTAATAGTAGTGAAGTACTTGGTACCCCAGCGGAAACAAAGTCATCTGATTCAGATAGTGATTCCAGTGAAATACAAGAAACAGAAGAGCAGAAAGAAGAGGAAAAATCAGAGACCTCTACAGAAGTACAAAAACCAAAAATAAAGTTTAGGGTAAGTCTTTGTCCTCAGCTTTCTCAAACATATTAAAAAACTTATTAAGGCTCAGAAAGCTACTTCCACCTCATGGGAAAAGAAAAAAATGACTTGTATAAATCCATGTTAAGTCATTGATAGAATAGAATATACAGTAGGAGCTCATTTTATGTGATCATTATGTTCCAATACCCATTGCATAAAGTGAAAATCACACATAAGGGTGATTCCATTATTTAATAAATATTTCTTATTTATAAACATACCTAGGCACTTGATGACTTAAGTTTATTAGAGCTACCAACATCACTAGTTATGTGCTTTTGGCTATTAATAACTAAATAGTGTTTATAAACAAAGAAATATGACGCTGTTGCAGACATGACTTGTTACAAGTGAGAATGCTGGACAGAGACTGATGTGGGAATTAATGTTTGGTGCAAAACAATCTAATGATTCGCATTAATGCATCTCAGAGTGAGAATTAGCATGATTGAGCAAACTGCTATGAGACTGTATGCTGCTTGTGAAAATGGCATGGATTTAGCACATAATTAAAATTTTTTATTCTACATATTTTTCTACCTTAATTTTTTGATTGCCAATTGTATATATTTGAATTCATGTACTGAGTTCATGTAAAACAAGGTACTGCTATATATTGTGTCCAGACTTCAGTTAAATGCTCCCAGTACTAGATAGCAGTAGTAGAGATAATTTTTACAAAATAATTTCTCTATATAGCTCACTTCTAATAATTGCAGAATTTTATTCCTTCTACTTACTTACTGAAATACTCCCTTTACCAGCACAGATGACAATCTATCCATGCCTTCTCATCCTGAATAATTTTTATCCATGACCATCCTGAAGTCTCCCATAGATTATTCTTTGCCTTCCCATTCCTCCAAATTATAGATAGAGGTCTTTCTCTGAGTCTTTAAATATTTGACATACTACTGCAACACTTGGGTTGCCTGCTTCTTATCTTTTATTTATAACTACAAATGACCTCTCTCTTTTTCTGATTATACATATGTATGATATTTTGTATTTATGAAATGATGTTCAATAGAATTACTGAGCACATTTGACAACAACAAGGGAGGGCAGAGATTAATGAATTGGGCATGCACCTTACAAAAATAGAAAGCGAGCAAATTAAAAATCCCCAGATGAAAATTAAATTAGAAGGGATGGATGCTGTGGGAGAAATTAATAAAATCAAAAGTAAAAGAACTATTGAATTAATAAATAAGACTAGAAGCTGGTAATTTGAAAAAAACAGATAAAATAGATAAAGTACTAGTCAATCTGATTTAAAAAAAGGAAAGAAGAAAACCAAATTGACAGTATCAAAGATGAAAAGGGAGACCTCACCTGTAATGCAGGGGAAATTAAGGCAATCATTAAAAACTATTTTGCCCAATTATATGGCAATAAATATAGCAATCTAGGAGATATGGATGAATATTTACAAAAATACAAATTGCCTAGATTAACAGCAGAAGAAATAGAATACCTAAATAATCCCATATCAGAAAAAGAAATTGAACAAGCCATCAAAGACCTCCCTAAGAAAAAATCGCTAGGGCCTGATGGATTCACAAGTGAATTCTATCAGACATTCAAAGAGCAACTAATCCCAATACTATACAAATAATTTGATATAATAAGCAAAGAAGGAGTCCTACCAAATTCATTTTATGACACAAATATGGTACTGATTCCAAAGCCAGGGAGATCAAAAACAGAGAAAGAAAACTACAGACCAATCTCCCTAATGAACATAGACGCAAAAATTTTAAATAGAATATTAGCAAAGAGACTCCAGCAAGTGATCAAGAGGATCATCCACCATGGGGTCAAATTTTTATTATGCTATTGTGTCATTTGGAATTGTTATAAGCCTTGGAAGACTACAACTCCCAGAACTCCCTTTTACAACCAATTCCCACTTCCTTTGTGGGAGGCATCGGAGAAAGTATAAAGGAGAGAGTTTGGCGCCTTGATTAGGTGGGATTTATACCAGGAATGCAAGGATGGTTCAACATTAGGAAAACCATCCACATAATTGACTATATCAACAAGCTAACAAACAAAAATCACATGGTTATCTCAATAGATGCTGAAAAAGCCTTGACAAAATACAGCACCCATTCCTATTGAAAACCCTGGAAAGTATAGGAAAGTATAGGACCTTTCCTAAAAATAATAAACAGTATATACCTAAAACCATCAACAAGCATCATATGAAATGGGGATAAATTAGAAGCCTTTCCAATAAGATCAGGAGTGAAACAAGGATGCCCATTATCTCCTCTATTATTTAACATTGTACTAGTTTCTAGCAGTAGCAATTAGAGAAGAAAAAGAAATTGAAGTTATCAAAATAGGCAAGGAGGAGACTAAGCTATCACTCTTTGCAGATGATATGATGTTGTACTTAAAAAAATCCTAGAGAATCAACTAAGAAGTTTGTAGAAATAATCAACAACTTTAGCAAAGTTGCAGGATATAAAATAAATACACATAAATCATGAGCATTTCTATGTATTTCCAACACAACACAGCAGCAAGAGGTAGAAAGAGAAACACCATTTAAAATCACCCTAGACAATACAAAATACTTGGAAATCTATCTACCAAAAGAAGCACAGGAATTATACAAAAACAACTACAAAACACTTTCCAAACAATTAAAACTAGATCTAAACAATTGGAAAAATATTGATTGCTTATGGGTAGGACGAGCTAACATAATAAAAATGACCATTCTACCCAAATTAATTTACCTATTTAGCGCCATAGCTATCAAACTACCAAAAATCTTTTTTACTGAATTAGGAAAAACTATAACAAAGTTCATCTTGAATAACAAAAGATCAAAAATATCAAGGGAAATAATGAAAAAATATGAAGGAAGGGGGCCTAGCAGTACCAGATATTAAACTATACTATAAAGCAGCTGTCATCAA
This sequence comes from Gracilinanus agilis, assembly GCF_016433145.1. NCBI lineage: Eukaryota > Metazoa > Chordata > Mammalia > Didelphimorphia > Didelphidae > Gracilinanus > Gracilinanus agilis. The sequence continues at coordinate 4,014,760 of NC_058136.1, read as the reverse complement.
AACGGTATGGTACTGGCTAAGAGAGAGAAGGGAGGATCAGTGGAATAGACTTGGGGTAAGTGACGTCAGCAAGACAGTGTATGATAAACACAAAGAGCCCAACTTTTGGGACAAAAATCCACTATTTGACAAAAACTGCTGGGAAATGTGGAAAACAATATGGGAGAGATTAGGTTTAGATCAATATCTCACACCCTACACCAAGATAAATTCAGAATGGGTGAATGACTTGAATATAAAGAGGGAAACTATAAATAAGTTAAGTGAACATAGAATAGTTTACTTGTCAGATCTCTGGGAAAAGAAAGATTTTAAAACCAAGCAAGAGTTAGAGAAAATTACAAAATGTAAAATAAATTGTTTTGATTATATCAAACTAAAAAGCTTTTGTACAAACAAAAACACCGTAGCCAAAATCAGAAGGGAAACAACAAATTGGGAAAAAATCTTTATAACAAAAAACTCTGACAGGGGTCTAATTACTCAAATATACAAGGAGTTAAAGCAATTGTATAAAAAATCAAGCCATTCCCCAATTGATAAATGGGCAAGAGACATGAATAGGCAATTTTCAGAAAAAGAAATCAAAAGTATGAGTAAGCACATGAGAAAATGTTCTAAATCTCTAATAGAGAAATGCAAATCAAAACAACTCTGAGGTATCACCTAGCAGATTGGCTAAAATGAAAGAAGGGGAGAGTAATGAATGCTGGAGGGGATGTGGCAAAATTGGGACATTAATGCATTGCTGGTGGGGTTGTGAACTGATTCAACCATTCTGGATGGCAATTTGGAATCATGCTCAAAGGGCTATAAAAGAATGCTTGCCCTTTGATCCAGCCATACCATTGCTGGGTTTGTACCCCAAAGAGATCATAGATGAACAGAATTGTACGAAAATATTTATAGCTGCGCTTTTTGTGGTGGCAAAAAACTGGAAAATGAGGGTATGTCCTTCAATTGGGGAATGGCTGAACAAATTGTGGTATATGCTGGTGATGGAATACTATTGTGCTCAAAGGAATAATATACTGGAGGAATTCCATGTGAACTGGGAAGACCTCCAGGAATTGGTGCAGACCAAAAGGAGTAGAGCCAGAAGAACATTGTACACAGAGACCAATACACTGTGGTAAAATCGAATGTAATGGACCTCTGAACCAGCAGCAATGCAATGACCCAGGACAATTCTGAGGGACTTATGGAAAAGAACGCTGCCCACATTCAGAGGAAGAACTACAGGAGTGGAAACAGAAGAAAAGCAACTGCTTGAACAAATGGGTTGATGCGGACATGATTGGGGATGTAGACTCGAAACTAACACACCAATGTAACTATCAACAATTTGGAAATAGGTCTTGATCAATGACACATGTTAAAACTAGTGGAAATATGCATCAACCATGGGTGGGGGACCTCGGGGGGTGAAGGGGGAAGTAAGAGCATGAATTATTTAACCATGTTAACTTTTCTAAAAAATAGATATTAATAAATGTTTAAAAAACAAACAAAAAAAGAATGTCCACCTTTTGACCGAGCCATACCACTGCTGAGTTTCTCTTCAAAGAGGTAATAAGGGAAAAAAACTTACATAAAAATATTTATAGGCGCGCTCTTTGTGGGAGCAAAAGAAATGGAAAATGAGGGGATGTCCATCAATTGGGGAATGACTGAACAGACTGGTATATGTTGGTGATGGAATACTATTGTGCTCAAAGGAATAATGTATTGGAGGAATTCCATGTGAACTGGAAAGACCTTCAGCAATTGATGCAGAGAGAAAGGAGCAGAACCAGGAGAACATTGTACACAGACACTGATACATTATGGCACAATTGAATGTAATGGACTTTTCTACTAGCAGTAATGCAATGACCCAGGACATTTCAGAGGAACCTGTGAGAAAGAATGCTGTCCACATCCAGAGAAAGAACTGTGAAAATCAAAATGCATTAGAAAAATATGTGATCGATCATGTAATGTGATGGGAATGTGATTGGGGTTTGAATGTGAAAGGATTGTGCTACTGAAGATATGAATAACACGGAAATAGGTTTTGAACAATGATACATGTATAACCAGTGGAACTGCTTGTCAGCTTTGGGAAGGGGGAGGAAAGATGGGGAGATCATGAATCATGTAACCATGGAAAAATATTCTAAATAAAAAAGAGGAAAAAACTGGCTTGTAGCAGTAGAGATTAAACTGAGAGACACAGAGAACAGTGTAATGAAAATCTTGGAGAAGGTGGCCGATAGTGATAAAATGAACTTATACTGAAAGAAACGAACTAGAGAAGGTTGTACAAGAAGCTGAGTAGGGTCAAAAGGATGGAAAGGGAGACTATTTTTCAGAAGAAAGGGACCATGAGTCTGCACAGCAAATGCAGTGGTAATCATTTTCATCAGGAAAGAATCGATGACAAGAAGGTTAAAGGTAGGAATTTTGTCATAGGCTTGCAGATTGAGAAATAGAATTCTTTCAGTCCTCTCACTTTATAGATAAGGAAACAGAAACCCATTGCTTGGGAAGGGCTTGCCCATGGTTACAAATCGTGATACAAATCTGGAACTGGAAGGTATCTTCATGGCTATTTAGTCCAACCCCCTCATTTTGTAGAAGAGAAATCTGAGGCACTGGAAGTTAAGTTGCCCAAGGTTATCTAAATTGAGCAAGTAGAAAATTCTAGAATTTAAACTTGTATCTTGGGATTTGATATCTACAACTCTTTTCATTGTACCCTCCTAGTTTGAACTGACTTCATTTTCACTACCAATTTCATCCTATTGTTCTTTGTTCTTTGGAATCCTTGACTAATGTTTCTATTACTGTGTAACCTTTTCAATAATCCATGTCTATATAGATGATGATCTATTGTTTATTTAGCATGGTGAACAAATGAATGGCAAATGAATAAGGCATTTCTAAAGCTATTACTATGTGCAAAGCACAGTGGCTGAATGCTGGTGATATAAACTGGAAAGGCAGATGCTCAAGGAGCTCCCATTTCTAATGGGAGAGCTGACACCCATGGAAGATTTCGGTTGTGTTGGATGGAAGAATCCCATGGTCCGTAGGGAGCAGCAGCAAAGCAGATGTTGATGCCTTTTCTTTAATGCCATTATGTATTATCATTATTCCCTAGACCAGTGATGGGCAAACTACAGCCTGCAGGCCAGATGCAGCCCACTGAAATGTTCTATCCGGCCACTCGACATTATTCCTAATCTGACAAATACAATGAGTAGGATACAATACAATGAAACTTCGAAAGATCTGTCTTAGAATCAGACTGACAGATGAGCATTTCCTTTCCTTTGGCCCCCTCTTTCAAAAGTTTGCCCATCACTGCCCTAGACGCATCATTCCTGGCCTGTCTCTGTCAGTGTCTAAGGAGAGAGAGTGGGTTAGTTGTTTGACTTGATTGGTATATATCATCTTGTGTGTCTTATTGACCACTCCTGGGCCACAATTTGACTGGCCCTAAGCTAGGAAGTAGAGCTCAATGGAGTTCATATCTTTTTCTCTGGTGCCTTTGAATTTTTACTTTAAAAAATGAAAAGAAAAAAGAATAAGAAAACTTAGCTATTCAGTTTAACTTGTGTTCAATTTATTTTCCACTTAAGAGAGAATTGGCTCCTTAAATCCCCTAGTGTTGCTTATTTTTGTTCAGTTAATTTAGCTAAAGAAATAAATCTTTTAGGCAGGGAGCCATTATTTGGGAGAGAAAAACTGAAAGTTTATTAAGTGAACATTCTGAACAGTAGCAGATAAAAAGGCAAAGTCTAAACCCAACATTGTGGACATGTAAAATGGGATTGGGGTTCATCTTTTGAGTTCTCTACTGTGACTTTGGCTTACAGAACCGTTCATTTTATTTCATTCAAACTTAGACTGCATAAAGCTATGTAAAGAGAACTAGTAGTATTTAATCTATGGAAAAAACTCCATCATGTTATTTATAAACTTACAGGAACACAAGCAGATTAGCATTAAGAAAATATTATTGCAATTCTGCATGGATGGCAGCATGTTCAAGGATTTAAAACTCCCATGATTTTTTCAAGACTAACTAAGCATTGAGTTTGACTTCTAGAAGGGGGCACATAAACCCACTTGGGGAAAAAAGCTGTCCATCATTTTGGAATGGTTTTAGTCAACTCCAAAAGGTGCAAAAGAAGTCCCAAGGGGAATTGTTTGTATTGCTCTTTCTATCCCCCTCCTAGACAGGCTATTCTGTGAATAGTGGGATTTAACCTTTGATCCTGCCTATTAAGGTGTAGGTCTTCATGGCTAAAGTTGTTGCTGCTGAGCTCTTTGTGGGGCATGACTCTATGATTTTTTCAGGGACAAGGATGAGTTCATAGGGAGCCTTATTTGCTATAGTCGTAATACCTTGGTTCCATCTATGTCACTTGCTGTCCCTATGAGCCTAGATTTTATCTAGCAGTATTCTAGACCAGAGGTGCCAGATCTGCTGTCCAAGCCACCCACGGACATGTGGCCTACAACACTCTTGAGTACTGCCCAACCAAATAATATAATTGGCAAACTTTTTAGGAAACCAAATAAAAAATACAGTAGAACATAGATAATCTTAATATGTGGTTTTCTAATTCAGTATCTGGCCTGAAGTGATTCTTACATATGATTATGTGGCTCCTTTTCTATTTAAGTTTGAAGCTGAACCTAAATAGAAAATTCTTAAGTTGCAGAGCAGATATACATTTGTGTATGCAGACATAAACCCACAAACTAATGGATTTTTAAATGTGTAAAATGGACATCAGTGCAGTATTACTGATGAATGAAAATGGTTCAAAAAACTGCTTTTGTCTTTGTTGGGATTTGGGAGCCTTTACATATAATAATGATTGAGTTTTATATTGTAGTGCTTTTCTTCACAATATCTCCTTCCCAATCATATAGGAAGTCTTTGTCCTTTGCTGTTATTTCCAAATCAGTCCATACATGTCATCATCCTTGCACTTCTCTTTGGATAATGATTGCTGTTTAGTTTATTTGGTGTAGTTCTGTCTTGAGTTATAGTACCTATTCCACATTTCTTCTTTTCTGGGCTGCTCATGTTGGAGGTTTTTGTTGGAGTCTCATTCTTTGGCATGATAGTTGCTGTCACAGAAGTAAAGGAACTCTATTAAAAAGAATACAAACCCCCAAATAAAAGAAATTAAAACTGAAAGCTATACCCCAGCCTCTCAGGCCATGCCATAATAAGAACAGGTGGTTTCTGCAGCTAGGCCAAGCATGATAGGCCTAGACCAGAACATGGGGCTCAATGTCACAAGATGAGATTTCATCAGGATCTTATGATTTTAAAAAATGTCCTCCTGAGAACAGAATGGAGAGCACTAATGATAAGCCTTCTTCCCTGTATCTTTATTGACCATGCCTACAGACTTCAATCCCTAAACAAGCAACCATTTGACACCTCTGGGTGCTACTTGATTGATATGTCTGAGTTTGGCTGGCTCCTTTAAACTTGTTTTTTTTTTCTTTTTTGCCACTTGAGTCTCTCTGTCTTGCTGAGGCTGGAAGTACAACAGCATCTCACAGCTCAATATCACTGCTGGTCAGTATGGAAGCTTTGTCTTGCTCCATTTCCAACTCAGGCCAATTCTCTCCTCTCTTGCCCTTGAGATCCCTAGCAATTACCATATTGATGACAGAACAAATATGGATATCCGATTAGCTTAGGCCCATTAGTAACTCATAATTCCCAAACTCACCTAATTGACCAGCCTCAGCTTTTCCCCAGTAGCAGGAATCACCACCACATCTAGCTAACTTTTCCCTTTCCAATTTGAATTTGTTTACAGTTATTAATTTTCCATTCTCTTGCCCTTTTGCTCAGTCCTTCCCATAGCTTCAATATAATGTCCAGCTTCCTTGATCTGCTGAGTGTCATAAGACTTAATCTTGTGTGACTTTTGAAAAGTCATTTCTCTTTGAGCCTCACTGTATTCATATATAAAATGAATTAGCTTTACTAGATGGTTTCTGAGATCTAGACTGAGATCAACACTTCTCAGTGGTCAAGTGTGGCCCTCATAATTCTTCAATGTGCAGATTCCTTTTCTTCTTTCCCTTTACATTGACCTAATTGATTTCATGGCTGTGCTTGTTTGACTCTGAATCAGTTCCTGTCTTCTTCTGCCTTTCTGATGGACCCTTTAGATTCATAATTTCTTAGGATGGAATATTTCCATTTACATCCATGTACTATACATTGCTTAGCTATATGCTAGTCAACCTACATCCTCTTGGTTTCCAGTTTTTTTAATGCTGGTAAAGCATGATGGAATGGATGGAGAGCTTTGTTGAGAAGATCTGCTCTGAAGTCTCAACTCTGACCAATACTGCCTGTGTGTCCCTGGGTAATTCATTCTCGGTACCCAACCCCAAGTTCTAAGCATCTCTCTAGGAAGATAAGTTGCAGAGAAGGTGCCAACCTATATGACCATTCCCTTCATGCCTGGCAGCCATCTCAGGCTATGTTCAAAGCATGTAAAAGGGGGTTACTGCAGGGATCTTGTTTTCCCCTTGTACCATTGGTGCCTGGCAACCATTTCAGTCTGTACCCCAAGCATGTAGAAGGAGACAATCATAAGCATTCTGTTTTTCTAGCTGTTCTAGGAAACCCTCAACCCATTTACCTGAGTCCAGGTACACTAATACCAAATAAAAACTCCTCACCCAACTGACAAGGTACTAGACCCTTCCTGGGACTAGTCCTCTGCCTTTTGCAATAATATAGCTTCCTTTTTTCCTCAATAAGATCCTTCATGAATTTTCCATGTTTGAACCTACTCTGTCCGACCACTTCACATTGGATTTCCTCATTTGGGAGTTCACACATCTAGTCTTGTACCCTATCTTTGCTACTACAAAAAGTGCTGCTATGTATCTTTATATCTGTGGAACCTTTCTTTCTACCTTCTGTGCCTATGCCCAGCAGTGGGGGCATCGGGGTTAAAGTGTATTGAAGTTTTAGTTACGTTTTAAGATAATTCCCAATTGCTTTCCAGAACTGATGGAGCAATCATAACTCCATTGACAGTATATATAAAGTGCCTATTTAAAAAAAAACCCTTGCCTTCCATCTTAGAATCAATACTGTGGATTGGTTGCGGTAAGGGCTGGGCAATGGGGGTTAAGTGACTTGCCCAGGGTCACGTAGCTGGGAAGTGTCTGAGGCCAGATTTGAACCTAGGACCTCCCGTCTTTAGGCCTGGCTCTCAATCCACAGAGTTACCTAGCTGCCCCCCTGTCTGTTTTTTTCCGCAACACTTTCTTTGTATGCCCAAAGTTTAGATCACTGCCATGTACATAATAGGCATTTCATAAATGCTTCTCAACTTGTTGAAGTAGAATATGCTTTTAAATTTTTTGTGGCATATGGTGTACAATGTTGCTCTAACCCTAGTATTCCTCAATTTCTTTTCAGTTCTGACTATTCTTGTTGAACATGAGTCCTGAGGTGTTTTGTTCTTGGGGCTATCAAATATTGAGTTAATGAGTTAATTTTCCCCCCCATAATTCTTGCTTACCTCATCTCTTTCACTAATTTGCTTTTACATTTTTTAGCCATGACAAAATAGTTCGGATGATTATTGCTTTATAATGAAATTTGAAGCCTGGAAATGGTATTTCCTTTTCATTCATATATATGACATATATATTAACATTTTTTCCCTTAAGATTTGAGACCTTTTGTTCCTTCAAATAAATTGTTTTCATTGTTTTTTGCCTCTTTAAAGTAACTGCATGGTAATTTATTTGGTATAACACTAAATCTCTAAGTTAATTTAGATGGTATCAGTATTTCTATTATATTAGTGTGGTCCTACTAGAAGTAATTAATATCTCATCATTTAATTAATTCATTCTTTATGTCTTTAAAGCATGTTCCATAGTTCTTTTCCTATAAGTCTCAAGTGTATGGCATCTTGGGAGACAGATCTTTTTATGAATTTTGTAGTTTCACATAGATTTCTCATTCTGAAATGTATTCCTTCTTTTCCCCCTAGACCTACTTAATAATGCTGATAATTCTTGTGCATGTATTTTGGTTCTTGGTTGAAGGGACATTAAAAGGGATATATTCCAAAATGAATGCAAAGTGAAAACAAATATTATTATTTTTAAAGTTATCCTTTATCGTTAGCTCAGAAACTCCTGAATACAATTTTGTTTGCCCTGTGGGGGTATTTGTGCACATTTTCAAGAGAAGAATTTAGGTACTAGGTACATAAAGACACTTGTTTTGAGCTAAGCCAGCACCTAATTGTTATTTGAAAAGAAAACAGGTGTTGCCTAGAAACAGTTTATTTAGTGGGTGTTTTTAGAAACTTGGATAAGAGTTTTGTAACTTCTGTGACATGGAGCTTCATTCTGCATGGAAAGAAGAGGAAGATCTACTTCTTCTTTACAGATTATTCTACTATCCTTTAGTTCCTGAGAAACTCAATTGTTTTCAACTATATTGGCCAGGACAATTCCCTGCCTTCCTGGTCTAGAAATACATGGGAATGTTTGAAGTGTGGAGGGCAGCTCTTTTCTCTGCCTTGTGCCTCAGTAGATTGCTGACCTATTGCCCGAGCCCAGTGCATAACACACTGGAAATCAATTACAGGCCTTTTGTCCCCAAGAGGGAAAGCCAGTGATCATTCCTCACCTAGCCTAGCCCTTAAGCATTTCTGTTCTCCCTTCTCCTACCCTGATAACACAGTGGTCAGACAGGAGGGAAGGTAACAGTCATTTCCTGGCTGACACTATTTCCTGTCTGGTACTAACCTTCATCTTCTCTATACTATCTTCCCCAACCCCTAACTTCAGTTGAAGCCTCTTCATTCTTCTTTCCTTCTCTCTGGACAAAAAAAAGTGGTTTTAAAAATTAATGAATAAATGTTTTCAAAATACTTCATCTTTACCTCATCCTTTTTAAATTTCACTTTTGTGTGTATTTTAGAATATATATAAGGTATTATCATGGGGATTTTATATATGTGTGTGTGTATGTATGTATATATATATAAACACTACTCCACTCTTTACCCCCAATTCCCCATTGTTTGGTTACTCACTCCAAATAATTCATCACACAGACCCCATAACTGAAATCTGAGAATGGATGGAATATTTATAGCTAAGGCAATTCACAATTCACAACTCCAGGATTGGGCTAGTGCCTCAGAGCCACAGAGCCTCTCCTGAATGAATAGCTTATCTGCAGTTGTTCTTTAGAGTGTTTCATGTTTGGGCTGGATGGATCCATCTTCTTGCAGGTGGGCCGAGTCAAGCATGTAACTTTGCTATTGAGCTGGCTCCTCAGTAGTTTTACCCATTGCTGGCCTGACCAGCCATGTTACTTGGACACTAGGCAATTTCTACCTGGCTGGGGCATTCTGTCATTGGGTGGCAACTTCCCTAGGAAGGCCAAGTAAGCCACTTTGCTGCTAAGCCCTTAGGGCAAAGGTCGGCAACCTTTTTGGCCATTAGAGCCATAAACGCCTGCAGAAGGAGGAGGATGGAGGTGCAAGGCACTGGAATATGGGGCGGGGGCTGAAGGGCCCCCTGGGGCACATCCTGGGGCTTTACCCGGACTGGCCGGTTGGGAGGTGGAGCCAGAAATGGCTCGAGAGCCATACATTGCCAACCCCTGCCTTGGGGTATCTCTGCTAGATGCTTTGATCCATTGAACTCCATGGGCTTGCTTGTCAATGGACCATTACAATCTTGGACCTTCTTGAGCCACTGGCTAGGTTATATATAACTAGGTTATACTGGGCTTCCTTTATCTAGAATGTTATAGTGCTTTATCTTAGCCTGAGTGTGAGATGAATGCCAATGCACTCTTTAAACAAGGGCAGCAACTCTTGGCCTAGGATTTTGAAGAAGCTTTTGGACTCCTTCAAAGCCTTTTCAAATGGCCATTTGGAATCAAGAGGTCTGGCCTGTCTTCCAGTTGGGTGGGTATGTATGTGTGTATATTTATACACACACACACACACACACACACACAATATGTAATGTATATACACATATGTATGTGTAGATATATTACATACATAATATATGTTCATTTTGGCAAACCTCTGACACATCTGCCAGAGGAGGCTTCTCCTCTCCCCAACTGAGGACAATTCTTACATGACTCACCCATCCACCAAGCAGCTCAATGGAGTGCTTCCTCCCACCCCTGTCTGGGTAAGGTAAGGATGGGGGCTCACATGCGGTGTGAGGGTAGCATTTTGGGCACTTGGTCTCTAAAAGGTTCACCATTTGTGATATAGGTATATGTGTATACATATATACATATTGTACATCTAGCTCCCACATATCTATATATGTAGGAGCTCTGTGAACTAAATGTTTTCACTCTCAGTCACCTATGCTCAAAAAGCTTGTTTATAACTGACAAAATGAATTCAATCTTTTGTCCTAAATTATATCTAGGGGCAGACAATTTAAATCTTGAAGGTATGTTTAAGGAAGTTTCCTAAGGGAAACAATGCCCTTAATGAGTGAGCATTTGGTCAAAGGATTCCATATTTGCTGACAGACTTTTTGATGTTCTCTACCACCTCCAGTTCCAGGCTGTGATTTCTAGATTAGATGAAACAGAAAATGCTAGGCCCTGTCTACATTTTAGTCACTTTTGGTCCTTGGTCATTATCTTGTCCATTTTGTTAGAAATGGTAAATGATGTCTGGTTTAATAATTCTTTGGAACTGCACAAGTTTGGCTGTGTTCCTTCCACAGCTACACATTGCACCATTCATATATTTTGTGTTGTGTGAAATACTTGGAACAATGTAACATAAGTACATTGATTGACTTCTACAATAAGCCTTACAATCTGTTAAGTCTTTCAACTATTAGTTTTCAATATGTCTTCCTTTTGCTCTGGTCACCTATTTTATACAATTGGCCAATGAGTTCATGAGATTTTTATATACTTTTCAATTTTTCATCAGGAAGCCCTACTTTTATTAAATTAGGTGTTGAATGTACAGTCTACTTTCCCAAGTCTAGTCTTGATTGCAGACAATACGTTTTAAATCAGGTTTAAGTAGGGTAAGCTCCCTGTCTACTGGAGCATGTTTGTCTCCATCTCTATTGGATAAATTTTTTAACCTTCGGTAATCTAGTGACACAAGTTTCTTCCATCTCCCCTTGGGAAATTTTGTAATTTTAAAAAAATTCTCCTTTCTCTGTAAATCTCTTTATCAGAGTTCATCATTCCCTCAATGTGGATGACTTCAAAACCTACTGAATGTGGGGGCAGCTGGGTAGCTCAGTGGATTGAGAGTCAGGCCTAGAGACGGGAGGTCCTAGGTTCAAATCCAGCCTCAGACACTTCCCAGCTGTGTGACCCTGGGCAAGTCACTTGACCCCCATTGCCCACCTTTGCACCACCACTCTTCCACCTAGGAGCCAATACACAGAAGTTAAGAGTTTAAAAAAAAACCCTACTGAATGTAAAAACATTCTCAAGCTTTTTAGGGTTGATTTTTTTTTAAGTCCGATGATCACTATGTGGCCACAGTCCCTTGTCAGTTCTTGGCATTTTTTCCATTTGATTGTGTTTTTCTTTGCACTTTTGTGTGACTAAACTGCTTTCTTTGTGAGATTGAACACTCAATTCTTGAAACACTCTCTCTCATGCCTGGAATGCTCTCCTTCCTAGCCTCTCTTGAAATCCCTCATTTTGTTCACAATTCAGCTGAAGTACTAACTGTCACCTTATGCTTCGAGTGAAATGGATCATGATTTTATCATCAAAATCCATGATCTCAATACCTAGCACTCTCCCTCAAACTATCTTGCACTCATTTTATAGCACTATTACCTATAAGCATATATTCTTTCACTTCGCACCAAAATGTAATCTCCTTGATGGAAAGGACCGGGGCACATTTTCCTAGTATCCTTTCACACACTATGTGTTTATTAAATCTTATTGATTGATTGGTAGACCCTGTCCTCTAGGATCTTCCAGTTTAACAAGTGAGAGACTTAAACACTTGAAAACACAGTGGGGTTAGTGAGAAATCAGGTTCATAGCTCAGCATGGAGAAAACAATTCCATATCTAATCATATACAGAATAAATAAACAAACACGAGGAAGTTAGGAAGGTAAAGTACTAGTGATTGTGAAAGGGGTGGTCTGAAAAGGCTTTATATATAGGCTAGCATTTCACTTGTATCTTGAAGGATGAGAGGTACTCTATAATGTGAAGAGAGTATTTTCTAGGCATTTGGATTTGCCCATGCAAAGGCCCAGAGATCGGAGATAGAAAGTGATATATAAAAATATGGAGGCCAGTTTGACCAGGTGACAGTGTGAGATTTAGTGTCATATGGTGTAGGCATGTCAAACTGGGGCCAGAATGTGATTTAGTGTCATATGGGGCAGGCATGTCAAACTAGGGCCAGAATGTGAAAGGCTTTTATAGCTAAACATAGTGATTCATATTTGATTCTAGAGACACCTGGAAAGAGGGCAGTTAGGTGGTTAGGAATCAGGAAGACTCATTTTCCTGAGTTCAAATCTGGTCTCAGACACTTATCAGCTATGTGATCCTGGGCAAGTCATTTAACCCTGTTTACCTCAGTTTCCTCATCTGTCAAAGGATCTGGAGAAGGAAATGGCAAACCACTCCAGTATTTCTGCCAAAAAAAGCCCCAAATGGGGTAATGAAGAGTCACACGTGTTTGAAAATGCTTAAACAATACTGGCCTCGATGGAGAGAAGTTAGTTTTTCTAGGAAAAAATCATCCATTCTTTCTTGAGCACCCTGCCTTCACTAATTTAAAAAAATGATTTCAAGAAAATCCTGGGCTTCTTCCCAACCAGCAACCCTTTACAGGAAAACAGTTCTTAGTTCTATGAACAATTCTCTTGGTTCATGATTTCTCACTAAAGGAATAGTATGACAGTATAATTTCTTCTAATCAAATTTTATTCTAAGACATATTAAAGGTCAACCTTCCTGATTCCTGACTCCTAGACAGTCCCAGTCTCAAAAGTTTGCCACCTCCAAGCTGAAATATCCATTCTACGTTAGTGTTTTTACAGTCCCTTATACTGATTATTTTAAGCCAGGATGTTGAGAACTATTCATTATGACTGAATTTGCTATTTAAAGACTATCTTTCCCTTGTATTCACTAGAAAGCCTCACACCATATATCTTTGTGAGTTAAGCATGGTTGGGTGGTATGAAATGCCATATAAGTTGCCATTTTGCCTTCCGATATATATTTAGGTCATCTCAATTCCATTTCGACTGTAAATCTTTACTTATTGTTGAAGGGCTTGTCTGACAGTGCTCCCTTATGTACTTTTACTTCATCCCATAACAAACTGGACTCTGTGGCCAGCTCCATTGTTCAGAGCCTAGTGCTTAATAGGTTTAGGGTCATGGGCTCAGTTCTGGCAAGGGACATCATGATTTACTCTGTGGCCACAGATTATGCTGCTAATCTTGGTTACCCAAGATTGACTCTCTCTATGTCAAGATTGACTCTCTCTATGTTGACTCTCTCTATGTCTTTTGGCAAGTCATTTAGCCCTCCCTCAGCCTCAGTTTTCATATATGTAAAATTGAGGGGATTGAACTAGATAATTTGTTAGAATTCTACTAGGTCTGTAATTATTATTGGGCAAGGAGTCAAGAGACTTAGATTTTTGTTCCAATGCTACCATTACATAGCACTTTGACCTCAAACAAGTCACTTAACCATGATGGGCCTCAGTTTACTCCACTATAAAATGAGAGAGTTGGACTTGATGGCTTCTGAAGTCCCTTCCAACTCCAAATCTTTCTATGTGTGGCTTTGGGAAAGTCCCTTCACCTACCTAGGTCTCAATTTCATAATCTATAAAATGCATGAATTGGAGAAATGGCCTATGAAATCCTTTTCAACCCTAAATATATGATCCTTTGTTACAGAGTGTATAAGAGTTGAAGTAGTAATAGAACTAATGGGTTAGGTTGTTGGTGGAGATGTACTACCATGGAAATAGTGTAGAACATATCATCTGTAAAATACAAGACCTGAAATCAAATATGGACTCTCCTTAAACTTTTTAGGCTTCAGTTTCATCATCTGTAAAATAAGGGAATGGTCTAGATTTTTAAAATATCTCCTAGCTTTTACATCATATTAATGTTGTGATTCTATACCTCTAGGATAAGAGACACAAGGACAATTTAGAGAGAATATAGATAGGTTAATTGGAATCATCCCACTACAAAAACCACCTTGACTTTCCAGGAATTGGCTATTCATGTTTATAATATTTCTCATTTAAGTAGTCAGAAGATATGAACAAAGAGTTCTCAAAAAAATTACAAACTACTAAATATCATATGAGAGAATGCTCTAATCATTAATGATAAAACAATGCAATCCTGAAGTTTTACCTAGCAAATTGACAAAGATGACAATTGATCGATATCTTGTTATAGGTGTTATGAAAGATATGTACATTAATGGCATTTGTGATAGAACTGTTAATTGGTATAGCCATTCTGGAAGTCAATTTAGAATAATGTAAACAAGGAGACTTAAGTGTCCTTAACCTTTGACTCAGAGATTCCACTGCTAGGTGGAAACTCCATGGTGAACAAAAGGAATGGCTCCATATACAACAAAATATTTTTGGCAGCACTTCTTGCAGTAGGAAAGAATTGTAAACAAAGTAGATGTCCCTCAGTTGGGGAATTGATAAATAAATGGGGTACATGAATTTTATGAAATATATAATGAGTTATAAGAAATTACGAAAATGATCAATATAGAGAAGCTTGGAAAGATTTACATGATCTGATGCAAAGTGAAGTAAATAGAATCTGGAGAACACCATACATAATGCTTATACCAATGTAGATAAAAAGAATAGCCATCAGAATACAATAAAAAATAATGCTTTATAATTATCAAAGATAGAAAATGAGAATACAGCCCCTCTCTCCCCACTCCTTTATAAAGGGAATATGCCATTGGATGTGAAAAATTGAACATTATGCCAGATTTATAAAAAATGTATTGTTTGGCTTTGTTGCATTTCCCCTCCCTCTCTTTCTTTTTTCTTTAAAAAAATTGTTAAGTGGGATGGCTTTCTGGGACGAGGGAAGGAAAGGGGGACCTTCTAAGTTATATAAAAACAAAAGAGGGCAGTGAGGTTTTTTTCCCCAAAATTCTTCATCCTTTCCTTCATTCCTTTACTTAAGTCATTTCCTTCGCTTGGAATGTCCTCCCATTTCTCATCTATCTTTCCAAATCTTACCCATCATTCAAGTGTAGATTGAGATGCATTTTTGAACATTGCCAGAGGGTAAATTTGCTTGTTTAATTATGAATATTTGTTACAGGGGGTTTCTTTTTCTTTTTTTCCTTTGAGAGGTAGGGAGAGAAGGCAGATCTTCATTAATTGTAGAATTTTTAAATGAAAATTTAAAAAAAATGAGAAATGACAGGGAAAGCATCCAGGGGGAGGGAGCTCCATAAGGAAAGGATTAGTGTTTGTCTGTTCATGAATATTTGTCCTGTTTTTCATACTAGGGTAGAATATCCTCACAGGCAAATATTATATCTGGCCCTTTTAAAATCTATCTCCATATATCACTTGTACCTGAGTTGCATGTGCCTTAAATTATATGTTCAGACAATGAATGAATGAATGAATATTTACTTGATGCTACTTCCCTTGTTGAGAAATGCCTACTTTGACCTTGATAATTTAAAATCAAATATGAATTTCAGTTTGCTTTATTTTTATCCAAGTTGGGAGGTCCACCATCAAGATTCAGATGCAGTGGTTTTGTTTGCCTTAAGCTTTTGGCCTTCCTGCCTACTGAATGTAATTTCACTGGGTATTTTCTACCGAGAGTGATGGGTTTTTTTTTTTGCCTTTTTGCAAAGTAGGAACAAGGAGCTTGTTGCAGCCCCAGGGAGTGTTTGGTTATTTGCATGTATCATGGAGCCAGTTCACTAGGGCTAGTTACAAACAGCTGATAGCTTCCCTCCTCCCCACCCACATTTTTGTTCCTTTTACTTCTAATGTGAGCAGGTTTGGAGAGTCCAGGGTGCTATTCAGCTACAAAGTAGCTATTAGTCCAACTGGTTTCTGTCCCCTGAGGATATCTTGCTGAGCACCACCCCCCATAACTGGCCATTGCTTACCTTATGAAGACACATGTTGTGATATTATAATAAGCAACTCAATGTGTTGAGCTCAGGAGATTTGGGAGAAGCCTTTAAATTGCATGGTTGAGGTCAAAGTAAGGGATTAAATTATTTCTCTGCCAGTTTGGGGTTATGACACATGGTAAAAAGTTACTCTTGTAAAAATCATTCATCACTCTTCTTCTTTTGAGCCACAATAGTGGGTAGTCATGAGACCATTTGAAAGTGATTGTGGTGTCAAGGGAAAAAAAAAGCATCAATAAAGCATTTTTCCCAAAAAAGAGAGAATACAACTACTATTCGAATCATGAAATACATAGTAATACTTATTGTGTTCAAGGTGATTGACCTTGGTCATGTACTAGCCATGGTCAGCTCCAATTGCAAAGTACCCAAAAGATCTTCCAGATCAATTGCCTCTATACAGCATCTTCTTTCAATATCTTCTTCTGTTTGGGAGAGATGAAGTCAAATATAGATCTGTATATGGAATCAAAGTGCTGTGTGACCCTGAGCAAGTCAGTTAACCTCTCCATGCTTCAGTTTCTTGATCTATAAAATAAAGGGGGAGGGTTGTGAGACTCAGTGGTCTCTAAGGTCCCTTCTAGTTCTGTGAGATGTTGATTGTAGAAGAAAGAATTGTTGCTAAGGAAGTTAAAGCCTTTATTTAGGCACCCATGGCTACGCCCAGCATAGATGTTGTAAATGTCTTCCTCCAGTGCCATCTCTGTCCTTCTCAAACTAATTGGATTTATATTTGGAGCTAACAAACCTGGCCAAGGTAGCAGATTAATGGTCTCCATCTCATCTTGATTCTTTGTCTCCAACAGTGATGTTGGTGCCTTCCAGTCTATGTTTGCCTCATGGGGCACGTTCTAGTAGTCAGCAGTCCCAAAAGACAGCACTGAGAATGGGAACCCATGCTTAAGTGGAATAGTTCGCTATGAACTTACTTCTGGAAGCTTTTTACTTGCCCTTTGCTTAACCAGCCCCCAAAGAGATGGGGTGGTAGGAAAATAATTTGTGTTCTCTGTTCATATACAGTATTGAGAATATCAGTATTGGTCAGCTAGCTAGTGCAGTGGATAGAACTTTGACCAGGAGTCAGGAAGACTCATCTTTCCAAGTTCAGATCAGGTCTCAAAAACTCACTAGCTGTGTGACCCTTGGTGAGTCACTTCACCCTGTTTGCCTTAGTTTCTCATCTATAAAATGAACTGAAAAAGGAAATGGCAAACAGCTCTAGTATCTCTACTAAGAAAAACCCCAAATGGGGTCATGGAGTGTCAGATAGGACTGAATATAACTGCACAACAATAGCAACCATTGGTATACAGTAGAGTAGCTTCCTTTTTATCAGCTTTAAAAGGTTTAAGTATGTAATGTTGAAAACCCAAATACATGGTTTGATTAAACAGTGATGTATGGGAATAGGCCATATCTATATCGATTTCATATCTCCCCAAAACACTTGTTTTGAAATCATTTTTATGATCTGATTATTCTTGCTTCAAGCTTATGAATAGCAAAAAGTCTCTGAATTGTGGATAGCAACAGTTGACAAATATATATTGCTGCAGTTTAAAAACTGCTTGGTTAGAATTGCAGCCAAATATATGGAAGGTGATATTATTTGTCATCATGTTTTCTTCCTCCCTCACCCCCATTAAGGAGAAATATATTAAAATTTTAAAACCATTGAATCCCAATTAGGAATTTCCTTGAGACCTCTGTCAATGGTGTACTCTTTGGAAATTGGGCAGCCTGTTCTGGGAAGTGATGCACAGGTGTCTTCTCACAAAGGAGGAGCATAGACTTGGAGACTCCCTCCAAATCTATTTGAATAATGTTTGACCATGCCTGCTTTCTCTTTATTTTCTTGCTAATGTGAAATTCATTAGAGGCTATACTGAAGAAGGACCAGTACTAGCTAGTGCTCTTGATTAAATGACAATGGAAAAGGCTAGCCATGGAATTTAATTGGAAACCTGGGGGTTGGTGCTCTCTGTCTTTACTAACTACCTGAATGTTGATTCTCTTCTAACAAATGCCATGGGGAAAAGGAGGCTTGGTAGTGTTTGTTTAATAAAAAACAAAAGTGAACCAAGCAAACCAATTATGGATTGAGACCACTCTGGAGAGTCTGGTGGTGCCTGCCAAGCCTATGCCCACTCCCCCTTTACCTCCTTGATTATTGGCAGTGCCACACTAAGGTTTACCTAATTAAAGGGTAGGAAGTTCTCATGTACAGACTTGAGCCTATGATTATGAATAAATACTTGAGTTTTCAGGAGCTTCCCTTACTTAATTTTAAGGTTATTTAGATTGTTTATACTTTTTAAACCAAGGACCTCAGAGGTATGTAGGCAGGAAGAAAACAAACCCTAATTAAGTGCCTACTGTGTACCAGGAATTGTACCAGGAACTTTACAAATGTTTTCTCATTTTGATAGAGGTGCTATCATTATCCAAGTTTTATAGACGAGGGAACTGAGGCAGGTAGAGTTGAAGTCAATTGCCCAGGGTCTCACAGCTACTAAAATTATGACATTGAACCTGAACTGAGGTCTTCCTGATTCTGGGTTCAGTGTTCAGATTATCCACTATTCTTCCTAGCTCTTTGTGGTAAGGCAGCATTGTTTAGATAGTACATGCATTCTTAGCTTGTTGTGGAGATGGAGAAGATATATGGATAGATGTCATGATACTTAAGAAATTGGGGATAATAATTTCACAATTTATTTTCACTAGCCTTTAGTTTCCTATGTATTCATTAAAATACTATTTTGATTATACAAAATACAAGTTTTCCAACATGTCAAATACTGGATGGCACAAATAAAGTAAGGGGGTAGGACTGTATTGTAAAAATTCTGTTTCTTCTTCTTTCCTGTTTTTAAAGGAAGACAAAACTGAAAAGGGTTAATAGCAACAAAACAACAAAAGCAATAGCGTTTAATAGAGTTTAAGGGGCACCTCCTTCTGCCCCACGTGGAGGAGCAATAGCACCTTGAGTAGTGTGTGGGCAAGCTCCACTTTGAAGATACTGTTTGGGGGTCATTTGTTGTGGATTATCTTCCTGATTATCAGTCATGAAATTGCAATTCCTATAGTTATTGTTCCGATAGTTATTGTTTCTGAGATTAGTATTTTTTTGTAATTGTTGTAGTTGTTATTATTATTCCTAATTGTCTGTAACAAATTCCTGCAATTCATCATTAAGTAGCCCTTCTTTTTACAGAAGTGACAGGTCAGCAAATGATAATTAGACTCTCAGAGAGGGGCAAGTGGTGTTTATGTATTCTCATGCCCTCTTTCCTGTTTTTCTATTTTGTTTTGTAATGATTTCAGTTCTCTTTGTATGGTATCTAATAGGTCATTAGTTTGTACCTTTGTCTCTTCATGTAATTTAGTGACATACACAGCTATTTTCATTAATTTGTCTAGATCCATTTCTGGCCATTTTGGACAATGCATCTTAAAGTAATCCTGGACCACTCTGCTAGAACTGTTTACAAATTGTCGCCTTATTTGTCTTATGCCTTGCTCCGTTGATAAAGCTAAGTCCAAATATTGAGCTCCCAATTCAGTAAGCCTGACCATAAACTGAGAGGGAGTTTCCTCATCATTTTGCATTAGGCAATCAAATTTGGTCCAATTGTCTGGACGTTCTGCACATTCTTTCATTACTTTAAATATTGTAGCCCTAGCATTATTTAACTGCAAATATTCCTTAGGATCATTATAATTCCAATGAGGATCCTCACATGACCAGTGTACTGCATTTTGTCCTCGGGCCTTATTTACATGAGAGATGATTTTGTTTCTTTCTCTCTCTGTCAGGAAGATCTGAAGTAATTTTTCCACATTCTTATAGGAAGGATTGTATTGGAAAAATAGGTCTTCCATCCTTTTCATTACATCTATGAGTTCGTCGTTATAATTTGGAACATCTTTTTTAAATTCTTTGATATCTTGAGGAGTGAATGGAGTATGGTGTATTAAATTTATCACATCCCCAGATTGATAGTAGGCACTTGCCTTAAGGGGAAAAGACCATCACAGGAATCAGAATCAGAATCATAGCGTGGTTTTGGTTTCTTTTTTAGTCACTTTGGTGTTTACCATGGTAGAACAGGTCTTTTGAGGTGTTTGCATGCTTACTGTGGCAAGGGTAGGAACTGATACAGTCTCAGTTGGTGTTGGTTGAGAGTTGGGAGAAGGGACAGGAGTGTCAGGAAAAGGAGCAGGGGAGGAAGGGTTGGCCAAGAGATGCACAAGATGAGAGAGGAGTTTCTTCACATCCATGTCCTTCTCTATTTCAGGAGAAATAGGAGAAATAAGACTTTCCTCTCTGAGTATTTCAGGAACAGCCTCACAAAATTTTGAATCATATTTTTGAATTGGATCCTCCTTTTCTACTGCACTGTGCATAGAGTATTTGAAATTGTCCAATTGGATTTGTACTGCTTCTTGGATTGTGGCTTGCATTTTGTGATTTGCAGCCTTCTGCATCTTCATATTGAAGATTAGAAAAATAAGTTTTCCCAACAGCATCAGAAAAAGAATATATTCAGCAACCGTAAAGGTTCCCAATTTGGCAAAAGCCAAAAAGCTCTGCTGTGTAGAAGCAAACATGTTGGGAGACTTCTATTTGTTTATTTACTTAGCTAGCCTTTATTCGGTTTGATTTAATTCTAATATTTTTATTTATTTAACTGTTTGTTCTTATTTATGTATTTGTTTTATTTATTTATTTATATGGTTTCAGCTGGAAAAAATTATTATTATTATTTTTTAATGTATTATTATTGTTGTTGTCCTTGGTGCTGCCCTACAGTGGCAGAAAGGTAGCACTGCAGCTTAGCAGAAAAAAGGGAGGGGGGGAGCACAGTGAGTGCTCAGTGCTGGCCTCTAGTGGCTAAGGTAGTACTGCAGCTCAGTAACAAAGGGGGAGGAGAATTAGTGCATTCAAAGCTGAAAAAGACAATGAAAGCCGAAATGGACACTGAAAGCAGTCAGGCTAATAATCAAGGTAAGTGAGTTTTTTTTTTTAGCATTTGAGGTTTTTAGTATTGCCTTTTAAAAGGCAAAATCTCCAAAGGGAAAGATTGAAGCTAGTAGGGAGGGGCAGTAGGGAGAATTTAGGCTGGGGTGGGTGGAAAGTAGAGAGGGATCTGGGTTTTCCTGGACCCCTGCTGGGTTCCCACTGGGAGCAGATCTTGGTTTCCTGCCACTGGCAGACCCCCCCCCCCTTCTGGGTCTTTTGCTGCTGGCTGGCTTTTTTGTTTTGTTTTGTTTTGTTTTTGTTTGTTTGTTTTTTAAGTGGACTGGGGTTTCCACAAGCTGGCTAGGTTCCCAGGTTGGGTGAAGAATTCAGGGCTTGGGCAAACGATTCAGAACCCCGTAGGGGAAGGGACTCTCCTTGAGGATTGGATGGTTGAGGGAAGAAAGGGACTGGGATTTTACTGGACCCCTGCTGAGTTTTCCAGCAAGGCCCCCTGCTGGGTTTTAGCCCAGCAGGGGTAAGGGGGTTAAGGTTAAGGCTCTTGGGCTGGGGTGGGGGGGATTTAGATCTAGCACTCCTGCTGATCCCAGCAGGGGTTGGGACCCCCACTGGGCTGGGTTTGGGTGGGAAAATTTTTTACTTACCCTTAGGCAGTAAGGCAGGCAGCATAGGCAGCAGGCAGGCAGGTTCAGGTCTATCTGGGTTGCCATAAACTGTGAGGGGGGTGAAGGGAGGAAGGGAGGAAGGTGGAATGGATGGGAGAAAGGAGAGAGGAAGAGAAAGGAAGGTAGCAGTCCCCAGCTCTGGCAGGGGGAAATTGACCAGAGCCATTCGGGATTCAAATAAAAGATCAGAGAGCAACTTTAGGGTTTAGAATAGCCATGTTTTGTTTAAATTAGAAAGGGGAAGGTCTAAGAAAAATTAGGAGGTAGATGGAAAGGGAAAAAGGCAACGAGAGAGAGATCAGGGTAGATAGTGTCAGCCACCCTCTAGCCTCAGAGAGCAGACAGACTCTAGGGTAGAGAGCTAGCATGACCTCCAGGGTTGAGAGCAAAAAGGCGCCAAACTCTCTCCTTTATACTTTCTCTGATGCCTCCCACAAAGGAAGTGGGAATTGGTTGTAAAAGGGAGTTCTGGGAGTTGTAGTCTCCCAAGGCTTACAACAATTCCAAATGACACAATAGCATAATAAAAATTTGACCCCAGGTCCAAATTCTTTCTAGTGTACCACACAGAATTTCCCAACCCACCTCTTTCTCTTCTTTATTTTGCTTTTTAAAGACAGAATTCATTTTATCTATTTTTGGTTTTGCATCATAATCATTTTCTAGATTGGACCTTTTCTTCTATCAAAGAAAAATGATTATAAATATAGAGACATATAAAGACATGTGATACTTATTATTATGGACCATTTAGTCTAATTATCTCATTCTATCTTTTTGATATTTTATTGAAACTGTATCTTTTTATGTTCCAGTTCTTGAAATTCCCCATCTTACTTGAATTTTACTTTGTAAGCTGGAAAACAATTATACAAAACCAGCATTAGAGCAACCACTTCTGCTGTGATATGTGGCATTCTTCATCTGTAGTTTCCCACCTCTGTATAGAGAAGCAGGAAATGTGTGTCATCATCTTTTCTTTGGGGCCAAGATCATCAACCCCTTCCCTCTTTTATTAATATTTAAATCTTAAAAATGTTTTTAAATGAACATGCATTTATTTTTTTTCAAAGAAAAACAATCAAACGAAAACATCGAATCCAACAACTTTACCTGTTCTTGCATTCCTATTCTGCCCTCCCAGTCCCCCAGGTCTCTCCTTCATTTGTTTTTCTGTTATGAAGAGTTCATTTTGTTTCTTGTTGGTTAGTCTAATTTCCATTGTTGGAGTTACTGTGCTTATTGTTTCTTTGGTTCACCATATTGATTCTTTGTTGGTACTATGTCTTTCCATGTTCCTCTGAATTCTCCATCATTTTGACAACTGCTCAAGAGCTTTGCAAAGTTAAGGATCTCTCCCAATGCTACAAGTCCTTTCTGGATCTATTCTTATTGCCAGCAACAACATCCAAACAGGCCATTGCTCTCTCCCCCAGGGAGTGCTTAGATTACTTTCTATTAGCACAGACTCCTGAAGCTGTTGCAGAAGGGAGTGTCCAGAACCCAGGAGTCCAAGGTTCCCTTTTCTTGGTAGGTCCCAAATGTTGGGCAGAGTTCCAGAGTGAGGCCCAGGATACATTTTGGGTGTGTTTAGAAAGGGAAACCTGGAATTAATTGAGCTTGACAGCTTGCCTGACTTCTAACAGGCCTTAATATCTCCCTTGTATCATTACATTAGATTAGTTGAAATGAAAACAGCAAAAAAGACATACAAATAATTTTGTTGAGTGGTTTCTTGTTGAAAGATGTCAGTCATCAGAATTTTGTATATGTATGTTTAGCAAGAGACACATAGAGACAGGGATAGGGAGAGGTAGAGAAGGAGAGAAGAGAAGAAAGAGAAGCGAGAAAGAAGAGAAGAGTGGAATAATAAAGGATTGAGAGTTGGAAAAGGATCTGAGAGAATACCTAGTCCATTTGTTCTTATCCTGGGGGTCCATTGAATCCCAAAACGTCTTTGGGCAGATTTCAGGGCTGTTTTCACTCACCTCTAACTGAAATATAGGATTTCTTTCAGTTCTTTAAAACCATGATTCTGAGAAGAGGTCTCTAGGCTTTTTTGCCATGGAGGGGTGTGGTTTGGGGCTAGGAAATATGCATTTATATTGTGCTATCCCAGAAGTTAGGTATTTTTATCCTCATTTTAGAGTTGAGGAAACTGAAGTAGAAAGGTTTAGTGATTTCACCTGTACCTCACAGATATCAAATGCCTGAGGTCATATTTGAACTTGGTTCTGCCCACTTCTAGATGCCTCAAACAAAGACATAAAAAAGTCAAGAGCTCCAGTGTAGTTGAATTCTCTTATTTTACCAAGGAGCAAACTGAGGCCCGGAGAGGGGAAGAGACTATGCCATGGTCTTACATATAGTAAGTAGCCAAATCGGGTGTCCCACTGTATTTACTCTTCCTCTCTAGCTCTTAATTCTCTTCCTTTTTTGAGGCTATGTACTACTATCTTAACTTTCATTATATTTGCCTAGCAAGAAACCACTTTTCCCTGACTCAAACTGTCTCTGCCATGTGGCCCACAGTAGTTCTACCCAGCAGGACACTGGAGAGTGCTGAGCCCAGCCTGAAAATAGCCTGGATGCTGAGGGTTAATAACTTCACCTGCCAGGCTCAATTAGAACCCTTTCCCCCATCACAGTGTCGGTCTCCTTAGGCCTGGTAAAAAGTCTCCGTGGTCCTGGTAGCCTGCTAAATTGTCAGCAGGTTAATCTCAGTTCTGGGCTGAGGTTGGTTTGCTGTTTACAAGTTTGGGATGGGACTTTAGGCAGAAGAGGGACTTACTACATGTATTTCTCTCACGATTTTTACAGTGCCCTATCCCTTCATTTCCATCTTAAATGCCTATTGCAACTTCTTTCAGTATTCATACTCCTACAGAGGGACTTTCCATACGAAGGGATACCCATCCTTCTATTTCTGCCCCAAGACTCCTCTATGTAGCAGTCAGTTTTTTAGAAGATATGCAGGTAGGAAAGACAGGGAAGAAGGAGGGAAAAGGGAAGAAGAGAGGGAAGGAAGAAAAGAAGAAAGAAGCCAGAAGGGAGGAAGAGAAAGCAGGAAAGAGAGGCATCCATGAAGGACCAAACCATAGAATCCTATGCCCCTGTGCTGAAATTGGTGAAGTGTATTTTAAATACTTTTGAGTTTTGTGAATTATATATGACATGTGCATACATATAATAAGCACTTAATTAAATATTTGTAGATTGATTGATGTGGTAGCAGACCCAAGCTAGGGCAGCTTGTACCTTATGGACATTGACTAACTTAAATACTAAAAAGAAGTTTGCATTTCCATTCAAAGCTTCAATCTTTATGCACAGGAGGATCCCAGTCTTTTGAGTTACTATATAATCTGCTGGCCAGAACCTGATTCCAGTTGTTGACTAATCAAGTTAGATTGGAACTCTGCCTAGTCTTGTTTGGTGCCATTGACATCCTTTCTGTCTTTCTCAACAAGAACCCCAGGGTATTCATGGCAAGGAACTTTGCTGAGGTGATTGCTAGGTTTGGATCATTGTTTAGTGTGTATTCTGGGCCTATAACATGGTAGCCTGTTGGATCTGGCCCTATTTTCTTATAATAATGTCTAAGAAAACAAAATTACCTCTTGAGAATTTTCTGTCAACAAGAAACCCATGCTGAAGGGGTTTGTGAAAAAGAAATAATTCATCTGGTTGAACTTAGATAGGAAAATCAAAATTGGTTAGCTGAAACTGAAATAAATCCATCATTTGTGGTGAACTTGGCATCTGTCTGGTTTTTGCCTGGGAAAGGCAAGAAGCTTAATCTGCTGACCATGTTTTCAGTCTGATTTTTGGTACTTTGGCTTTCTCAAATAGAATGTCTATTGCTCTTTTTACTGTGACCAATTATGCTTTTGTCCTCCAATCAGAACCAATGTGGAATATTGGGTTTAAGTCCTGGCACCATAGTTGAGAAAGAATGTTGGTAAGTTGCAGAGTGACCAGAGTGGACCAAGTATGATGAGGAAGGAATCAAGGAAGGAAATAAGCATTTGTTAACTGCCTACTGTGTGCCAGGCCCCATGCTAAATACTTGCTAATTCTTCACTCATTTGATTCTCATGAGAACACTGGCAGGTAGGTGAGATTTTCATCTCCATTTTATAGACAAAGAGGCAGTTGGAAATGAAATAACTTGCCCAGCATCGCACAGACAGTCAGGGTTGGATTTAAACTCAAGTCTGCTTGACTCCAGGCCCACTGCTCTGGGAACTGTGTCACCTAGCTGCCTTTCCTTGGTAAAGGGTGTCAAGTCCACACCACATGAGGATCAGTTTGGTTCTCTAGCTGAAAAGAACAAGCTTAGTCTCTCCTCCACAGGACAGCCTTACAAATGCCTGAACACAGTTCTCATGCCTAGCTCCTGCCTCTTCCCACCCACCCCCTGCCCCAGTCCCAATCATATCTTTTTCTTTCCACATTAGGAATTCCTATTTCCTTAACTTATTCTCATGTGGCATGGACTTGAGGCACTTCTCCAAGGAAAAGCTACTAGGTGGCACAGTGTGACCCTGTTTATTTTAAGTATCACATTATTTTTTCCCTTCTCCATCCCATCTCCACAGGGGTGGGAGGAGAATTACTCATTTATTTTGATTTTTTCTGTGTTATATACACATTAGATGAGGCTAGCAAACAATATACTGCTGTTAGCATCATTTGAGCCCTCTTGTGTCTCTTGCTGATATTACTGAGGCCAAATCCTGTCTATCACTGTCATTGCCCTGCCCCTTCAAAACACTTTGTTGTCTTAAGGACTCTGTGGTTTCTGGGCCAGGATTTTATATCATTTCTGTGTTTGATGACAGGAACCAATGCTCATGGGAAGTTGATTTTGAAAATAGTAATTCTTGGTCTCCTGACCACTGGTGCATCCTAGAAGAGATTCCTGTAGGATGACATCTCTCTGTAGTTTCATTCACTTACATTAAATGGAGTCCAGGGTGAAGCTTAGTACTTTGGGTGTTCAGAAGTGCTTTCCTACCTCTGTTCATCGAGCTCATTGTGCTGTGAAAGAGAATGAAAATGGATGGGAACCCAACCCAGTGATGGTCATTTCTTCAGAAACTTTCTCTTTGTAGGGCAGGAACCATTATTTTGATGTGAAGGGGTAAACTTAATCCTACATTATGATGTTATGGCCCACAGTTGTTGGCATTTTGTTTCATTTCAAAACACTTTCCTTTGCTTCCCTAGAGATCACAGAATATGCCCAAGTTGTCACTTGAGGAATTGACTATTAGTTATTGACCTCTCGCACTATTCTGGTAGTATGTTATAGCCCACATACAAAAAAAATCTACTTGCCCATTTGCACATGGTCTATCCCTGTGCCAGAGAGGGCTGCTCCCTTCCGTGACCCACCCTTCCACCCAGCAGCTCAATGGGAGCACTTCCTACCTCCCCTGTCTGGGGTTAAGCTGGGGGGCGGGAGGCTCACCTGCAGTGTATGGGTTGCAGTTTGGTCACTCGTTCTCTAAAAGGTTCACCATCGCTGGTGTATCCTATCTTAATATTGGTGAGTGGTGTCTATCTAGATGTAGAGAAGCATCTAATTTATGAAATGCAAAACAAATGCCATTTTGATTGGGTTAAAAATAGAATTACAGTAGGGACTAGATTTATTATTTCACTGACAGAGAACTCTCCAGTGGGGAATTACCCTGTACCAACTCTGGTTGCTACCATCTTTGCAGCCTAGTGTCTTAGAGAGTTATCCTATATAGCTTTAAGAAGTTAAGTGACTTATCCAAAGTCACACAGCCAGAATGTGTCAGAGGCAGAATTTGGACTCACATTTTCCTAGCTCCAAGGCCAGCTTTCCATTCTACTAGACTGCCCATCTTGTGTCAAAAATACATTAAAATCCTTGCTTGTGGAACAAGCTAGCAAATGGAAAAGCAACTAATAAATCTCACATGAAAAACAATGAAGCATTAAATTATTTGAATGCACTACTTTTTGATGGAATAAAAGTTTTCAAAATTCATTTTTTACATCCCATGGAAGTTTTTTCTCTGAATACTTGGAGATACCTCCTGCCAATTTGCAAAGAGATTTGCTTTGGAATTTGGCTTAAACAAACATATTTCCCAGAGTGACAGATTGTACAGCAAAGTGAGTTTTTTGATCAGTATGTCTTGCATGCCCTCCAGCACATACATATGGTTATAAGACATGGAACACAGAAGGGTCCAAAGGATTGATCCTAAACTGAGGGCAATGGGGAAGTACCTGATATGTCTAATGTATAGGGTGGCCAAAAAGACTTCATACATAATGAATGACAAACTACAAGGAAGAAAGGGAAAAAAGATACAAATCCTCATGTACAGGGTGTTGGACTGGATAACCTGGGTTTAAATTTCAACTCAGACATTTTATTGCTGCATGACATTGGGGAAAATCAATTTAGAACTCCAAGAGAAGCTAGTTAGAACAGTGGATAGAGAGTCAGACCTTTAGTCAGGAGAACCTGGGTTCAAATATATCCTCAAACACTTCCTTGCTGCATTACCCTGGGCAAGTCACTTAACTTATATTACCTATCCCACCCCCTGCTCTTCTGTCTTAGTATTGCTACTAAGCCTGAAGGTAAGAGTATCTTTAAAAAAAGAAACTCCAAAGGCCTTTAAAACCCTTTATACTCTGGCTCTACCCCATCTCTCTGGGTTAATTATACATTACACCTTGTCACATACTTTAATATAGAGAAACTAAATGGCATAGTGATTAGAGTTCCAGACCTGGCATCTGGAAGACCTGAGTTCAAATTAAGCCAAATTGTCATACCTTGAGCAAGTCACTTAATTTCTTTTTACCACGTTTTCCTTATTTATAAAAGGAGAATGACAGTAAGCAGTTACCACACTGTTATTAGAATGAAATAAATTTTTCTCGTAAGGCACATTGTTGACCTCAAAGATCATTATTGTGAGGGCCATTTCATCTCTGAAGTTGTGTGATTTTTCTGGCCACTCCTTGTTTTGATTGATCTGTAAATTTCTAAGCATGGAGCCTGGCATATAAAATTCCCTCAATAAATGGGTCTTCTACCCCACCCCCAAATGACTTTATTGATCCTCATACTCCTCATTCCAGCTCCCATCATGATATCTTTATGTACCTGTCACCTGTCTAGAATATTCTCCCTCTTAGGATCCCTAGTGTCCTTCGAAGCTCAATTCAAAGTTCCTCTTCTACATGAGCCCCTGCCTGATACTTTCCTGTAAAGACAAAACATAAACTCCCCTGTATATGACATAATTTATTTTATTAATTTGTATACCCTTCTCAATATACATGTTGTTTTCCTCAGCTTTTTGATAGCAAGGCCTCCTTCATTTTATCCTTCGTATCACCAGGACTTGGAGCCTAGTAGACACTTGAGTACTTACTGATTGTATTACTTGGCTGTCTTCTTTAAAAACAGAAACAAAGTCATTTTTAAAAATCTATCCGTAAGGGGGCAGCTGGGTAGCTCAGTGAAGTGAGAGTCAGGCCTAGAGACAGGAGGTCCTGGGTTCAAACCCGGCCTCAGTCACTTCCCAGCTGTGTGACCCTGGGCAAGTCACTTGACCCCCATTGCCTACCCTTACCAATCTTCCACCTATGAGACAATACACCAAAGTACAAGGGTTAAAAAAAAATATATCTGTGAACAGAAGGAAAACAACTGCTTGAACACATGGGTTGAGGCGGACATGATTGGGTATGTAGACTCGAAACTACCACCCCAATGCAACTATCAACAATTTGGAAATAGGTCTTGATCAATAACACAGGTTAAAACCAGTGGAAATACACATCAGCCATGGGGGGGGGAGCTCAGGGGGTGAAGGGGAAAGAGCATGAATTATGTAATCAAGTTAATTTTTCTAAAAAATAAATATTAATAAATGTTTTTTTAAATCTATCCATGTTCTTCTGGTTCCCCTTCCTTTCTGTTAGAATGGAAGTAATTAGGGACCGTGTGTGTGTGTGTGTGTGTGTGTGTGTGTGAGAGAGAGAGAGAGAGAGACAGAGACAGAGACAGAGACAGAGACAGAGACAGAAAGACAGAGAGGCAATATTAAATTTAATGGGGATAGGTAGTTGTCATACTTCAAAAAGCAAGCTGCTGTCCCAACCTCAGTCCCAGTTGCATCCATTTGTGTGTCTGCACACACACACACACATGTTGTAGTCTTTTAGAATTCAGAAGTCATAGTCAGATGGGTCAAAGTATTTTAAAAAACCCAAACAACTTTAACTTTAAACAACAGAGTGAAGTTTTT
This sequence comes from Gracilinanus agilis, assembly GCF_016433145.1. NCBI lineage: Eukaryota > Metazoa > Chordata > Mammalia > Didelphimorphia > Didelphidae > Gracilinanus > Gracilinanus agilis. The sequence goes on along the minus strand of NC_058136.1, from coordinate 3,984,557 downwards.
GTCTTAAAACTATCACTCAGGAAAGTAAATCTTTTTAATGATTCTCTTCAGGGTCCTTAATGATTAGCCACATCCTGAAACTCAGGAAAATTGTGTTTAGAAAAACCTCCATTGCATGTACCTCCATATTTCTATGTTGACACTTAGGATTTATAAAGGTAAATGCAAACTTTGGGACTACTCTTGACACTAGTTCAGTGAACTGTTTTCCAAGTCCATTCAGAGACTCCCAAACAAAATGGCTATATGAGGTGAAGCCAACTAATCAGCTCCTCTATACCTGTTCCTGGAAAAACCTATAATTCATCTAAGGCTGGATCATGTTAAAGTCCCACCTTGAAGAGAAAGCTTTTTCCCGTCCTCTTTACTTCAGAACTTCCTCTTGGTCACTGTCTGGTTCCAAATTTATCTCGTATGTAATTTGTTTGCATATAGTTGTGTCCATGTTGTCTCCTCTATTAGATTAAGAGCTCCTTGAGGGCAGGTGCTATCTTTTACCTTGCTTTGCATCCCCAGAATTTGGCAAAGTGCCTGACACATAATAGTTACTTGATAAATTTTTATTGATTGATTCATGACTTGGAAATCCAATGAAAAAGTTAAGTAAGTAATTTTTGTCTGCCCCAGAATTGCACAATAAGTCAGCTGGTTGCCTGTGGGCTTTAGGAAAGGGATCCACCAGCAGAGCCAACACAGACAAACAAACCCTGTCTCCCATCTTTGAAGAATCTCTTCAGAACAGAAATATTTTCAAAGAGTATTAATGGAGTTAAATAAGAAAGAAAAAGATATCCTTTAGGTAGATTGTTTTCTGTTTTGAGGTTTGAAGAGGGGAAAAGGGGGATAGTAAAAAGGTTACTCTAGAGCAGAAGAAAGGAAAAGGGGGATAAAAGCATACTTGATGTTTCTCATATTTGTTATATGTGAGAAGAAGAATTTGCAACCAAAGAAAAAGGAGTGTGGAGAATGAGCATCTATAGAGCACCATTCTCGAACCCCATGGCCAAATGAGGGTTGACTTGTAGCCTGTAGAAATACATTAAACTCAGCAGGAAACGTGTGGATAGGGATAATACAATGAATAATACACTGAAAGGAATTGTTCAATCATTCAGCCATTTCTAACTCTTCAGGTCCTTCTTTCTTCAACTAACTCCTGAAGTCTGTCCAAGGAATACTGGCTGTGAGCATATATTGACAAAGATACTGGGGTCATTTGCCATTTTCTTCTCTAGCATATCACCTTTTGTCAGAACTCTCCACTATGACTTGTTTGTCTAGAGCAGTGGTTCCCAAACTTTTTTGGCCTACCGCCCTCTTTCCAAAAAAAAAAATATTACTTAGCCCACTGGAAATTAATTTTTTTTTATTTTAATAGCAATTAATAGGAAAGATAAATGCACCTGTGGCCATCACTGCCTTCCTGGATCACTGCAGCACCCACCAGGGGATGGTAGCGCCCACTTTGGGAATCACTGGTCTAGAGGAACCCTACACATCAGCCCATCCACCAGCACAAGGCAGTGATCCAGGAAGATTCTGAAGGGAATAGTTGATGGCAAAATAAACTTCCTGGTCCTGAGGAAGAGACTGAAAGGAGTAGCAGAAGAAAAAATTAGTATCTACAGTTTAGGGGAAAGGGCACTTATCAATTGGACATTGGCAGAATACATTGTGGTATATTAATGCAATGGGATATTATGACATAAGAAATGACAAGAGAGAATTCCAGAGAATCCTGAGTAGTATGAATTGATGCAGAATAGGGTGATCAGAATCAGAACCATTTAAACAGGTGTACCCGTATTGTAAACAAAAACACCTTTGAAAGATTTAAGAGCTCTAATCAATGCAGGAGCTTTCCTTACATACTCCAGCCCACCTTTTTATTCTTAATTAGCTTGGTCAAATGGTTGTTATCCATCAAGATATAGATATAAATAATACAATGGATGGATGGATGGATGGATAGATAGATAGATAGATAGATAGATAGATAGATAGATAGATAGATAGATAGATAGATAGATAGATAGATAGATAGAGGTATTTATAGATATGTCACTAAATTACTGGAAAGGTAAACTAGGGGATGGGACAGTGACTGACTATTTAGGTCAAGACAGAGCAAGGACCCACCATATATCTGTGTTGAAGCATGTTATCTACCTCCTGACTGGGAGACAAGGGTCTCAAGGAGCAAATTTTCAAACATGGCCACTGTGTGAATTTGTTATGCTTAGAGGTACTGATAAAGAGAAAGAGGGTTAGTCTTAGTAATTTTTTAAAAGAGGCAAATTGGAATATTTTTTTTAATTCATGAAGAGAATAGAAGGAAATTCAGAAGGAAGTGCAGACAAACAGGACAGTATTGAAAGTGTGGAATTTATTATATACTTCAAAAAGCAATATGAAACGGATTCATATTTTTCTATGGAATTTCTTATTGTATTTTTCTGGGTAAAACAATTAAAAAATCAATTCAATAAACTTTAAAAGTCAAAATAAAAATTTGACTGAATATACTGACTAGTATCATCCATCACTCTGTTGTGCCTTTGCTTTTGCTATTCCCTTAAGCTTAGTTTTGTCTCTTTCCTTCCCACCTTTCTCCATTTATCCTTAAAGACCCAATTTCAATCCCACTTCCCCCAAGAAGCTTTCTTTAACTACCAGGATACTTTGTTATATCGCCTCTTAATTAGTTTGCTCAACTGGGTTTTTATCTAAGAGATATAGATGGTAGAGATTGAGAGATATAAATAAGTTCTCATTTCAAATGGAAGAGCATTGACTGATTGTTTACATCAGTGGTAACAAACTCAAACAGATATAGGCCCAGTTATCCGTATATCTGGATCCCTATAGGCTACATATTGACTGAGTTTTCAAATGTAATATTGCCTATCTTCATTGTATTTTTGTTATATAATTCCTAACCTCTGAATGTTCTACTTAGACATTTCTGTGAAAATCAGTACCAAAGAAATGAAAGGAGAATCTGAGTAGAGGAAGGCAATTTCTACATAGTCAAATTGGACTGAATAGAGATCAGCAAATGAGCCAAAAGATTTTTTAGTTTTAGACTTGACCCATTTCTTTACTATATGAATGAACTCACTCATTTATCTTTGGGGCTTCATGTAGATCCAGCTGAAGGCTTTTTGAGGCCATATGTCTCATTTACTTTGGAATACTCCTAATTTTTTTCAGTCCCCAAGTACATGGCCTGAACCCTTATCCTTTTGGGTACTCTTGAAAATTGGAAGTAGCAGCAAAGGATACTTAAAACCATTGAGCATAATATACACAGGCAGTGCTTGTCTTATCAGCCTCATGTTTCTACCATGATTCTTTTGTTTGGCAAAGATGTTCTTTGTGAATAATGACCTCATGGTCAGTGCTCACCAATGTTCATTCTCTTGGACTAATGGCCATGGGCTTCCATTCTTGATTCACAGCTCCTCACACTTTGGCAGAGTAAATGCTTCCCATTTTGGAAATGAATCTTGATGACTAAACAGATAAGAATGCTGTAGTCTCTCCTGGCCTTTGGGAAAGAGTTTCACAGCACCAGGAGATGACTTAGCTGGGTTCCATTCAGCACAGGAAATGGAACTCTCCATGTTGGAAGGAGTCTAAAGAGTCTACATCTAAAAGGCCCAAGGAATAACTTAGACTTCCTTATAAGCTGGTTCTGTATGTTATATGCATCAGGGGGGGAAATGATGCACATTTAGCTAGGTAATTTCTTTTTTTTAACAATTTGTCCCTGCCTCATTTTGGGAAGTTGGAGAAAGGTGATGAGTTTAACACAAAACAAGCTAGCAATATCTAAGGCAGTGACAGAACCAAAGCCATTTAAAAGTAGTTATTCCAGGGGCAGGTAAGTGACTCAATGAATTGAGCATCAGGCCTAAAAACTGGAGGCCCAGGGTTCAAATATGGCCTCAGACACTTCCTAGCTGTTTGATCCTGGCCAAGTCACTTAATCCCTATTGCCTCTCCCTTACCACTCTTCTGTCTTTGAACCAATCCACAGATTCTAAAACAGAAGGTAAGGGTTTTAAAAAATAAAAGTAATTATTCCTTCTATAACTTTTGAATTCATACCATGGCCCTCTATGTTTTCAGCATTATTGAGTGTTTTCTCTGTGCCCAGCCTAGTTTCTGAAGGATATTTTCTTTCTTTTTATAATTAAGCTTAATTAATTAATTAAGAATGTTTTCCCGCTGGTTACAGGATTCATGTTCTTTCCTTCCTCTCTTCCCACCCCCTCCCATAGCCAACGAGCAATTTCACTGGGTTTTACATGTGTCATTGATCAAGACCTATTTCCATATTATTAATATTTGCATTAGGGTGATCATTTAGAGTCTACATCCCCAATCATGTCCCCATCAACCCATGTGATCAAGCAATTGTTTTTCTTCTGTGTTTCTACACCCAATGTTCTTTCTCTGGATGTGGATAGCTTTTCTATCTCATAAGTCCCTCAGAATTGTCCTTGATCATCTCATTGCTGCTAGTAGAGAAGTCCATTACATTCGATTGTGCCACAGTGCATCAGTCTCTGTGTATAATGTACTCCTGTTTCTGCTCCTTTCACTCTGCATCAATTCCTGGAGGTTATTCCAGTTCCCGTGGACTTCCTCCAATTCATTAATTCTTTTTAGCAGAGTAGTATTCCATTACCAACAGATACCACATGTATTCAGCCATTCCCCCAATTGAAGGTCATCCCCTCATTTTCCAATTTTTTGCCACCACAAAGATCTTGGCTATAAATATTTTTTACAAGTCCTTTTCCTTATTATCTCTTTGGGGTACAAACCCAGCAGTGGTACGGCTCGGTCAAAGGGCAGGTAGTCTTTTAAAGCCTTTTGTGCAGAGTTCCAAATTGCCTTCCAGAATGACTAGATCAATTCACAACTCCACCAGTAATGCATTAGTGTCCAAATTTTGCCACATCCCCTCCAACATTTATTACTTTCCTTTTCTGTCATATTAGCCAATATGCTAGGTCTGAGGTGGTACCTCAGAGTTGTTTTGATTAGCATTTCTCTAATTATAAGAGATTTAGAACATTTTTTCATGTGCTTGTTGATAATTTTGATTTCTTTATCCGAAAATTGCCTATTCATGTACCTTGCCCATTTATCAATTGGGGAATGGCTTGATTTTTCGTACAATTGATTTAGCTCCTTATAAATTTGAGTAATTAGACCTTTGTCAGAGGTTTTTGTTATATTTTTTTCCCAATTTGTTGCTTCCCTTCTAATTTTGATTGCATTGGTTTTGTTTGTATAAAGCCTTTTTAATTTAATATAACCAAAATTATTCATTTTACATTTTGTAATATTTTCTATCTCTTGCTTGGTCTTAAAATCTTTCCTCTCTTCCATATGAATTTGTTATATTTTTTTCTAATTCAGTAAAAAAGTTATATTAGTTCATCCTACCCATGAGCAACTAATGTTTTTCCAGTTGTTTAGATCTAGTTTTAATTGTGTGTAAATTGTTTTGTAGTTGTGTTCATATAATTCCTGTGTTTGTCTTGGCAAATAGATTCCTAAATATCTTATATTGTCTAGGGTGATTTTAAATGGAATTTATTTTTCCAACTCTTACTGCTGATTTGTGTTGGAAATATTTTAAAGAATATTTCCCAGGAAGCCTTTGTTTCAGGTCTGAGATGCTATTTGTTTCTGCAAGTATATCTCTACTGTCTCTATTTTGCTGTATGTACAAGGATTGCCCTACCAATTCAGTGGAGTATAATATAGCTTACTGTGTACAACAAATTAATGTTAGGCAATGGGAATTTTTTTAAAACTTAGATAAAATATATCAGCCTTTAGGGAACTTCTGTGCGATACAACATTTAACTTGCTGTATAAAGAAAAGGAAATTTGGGATTGATAGGGAGCAATAGAAACTGTAGGAATGAGGAAAATATTCCTGTAGAAGGTGGTTCATAATCTGAGATTTCAAGGAAATCTTCTAAAAGGTGTGCTTGATCCTATCTATTCCAATATTATCCAGCATAGTGGCCCCATAATCACCTCTGACTTCAGTATCTCCTGGTCAACTGGTTCTTCTACTACCTCTAAACATACAGGTATTTCATCTAATCTTAAAAAACATCACTAGATGCTACCATTTTCCTTAAGCTTTCATCCTGAATATCACTTCCTTTTCTCCTCGAAAAAAGTTTTATCCATTTGTTTTCTCTATTTCTCCTTTCATTCCTCAACCTTTCGTAGTTTGGATTTCTACCTTATTACTTAATTGAACTACACTGCCAGATTGGATGGTCTTTTCTCTTTCTGAATCTTTCCAGACCTATTGAGCGTCATTTGAACTCTTTTTCTTTCCAGATACTCTCTCTTCTTTGGGTTTTCATGATACTTTTCTTTCTTGGTTCTCTTTTTACTTGCCAACCATTCCTCTGACTTCTTTGAGGGTTCATCATACATCATACATGCACTGTAGGTGTACTGCACTATGCGTATACCCTAAGAGTCTATCCTAAATCCACTTCTTTTCTCCTGTCCAATGGACATATCAAATTTGATATGTCTAAACCTGAATTCATTATGTTTCCCAACCAAATCCATCCCTGTTTCTGGCTAAGTTTCCCAGCTTCATAATCTCAGCACTTTCCTTCACTCCTTATTCTTCCTCGCCCCACAACCAGTCAGTTGTCTGTCATTTGTTGCCATTTTCCCCTCTACAAAATCTCTTTTGTCTGACCCTGTCTCTCTCAGTTACCACCTTACTTTAGGCTCATATCACCTCTCAACTATCTTATGATAGCCTCCTAATTGTTTTCTCCAAGGCATCTCTCACTTCTGCAGGCCATCCTATAGACACAGTTTCCTAAGTGATTTTACTTTAATTCAAATCTGACCATGTGACTTTCCTGATTATAAACTACACTATTGAGGCACAAGCTGGTCTTTCCACACCCTACCTTTCCAGCCTCAATGAACATTACTCATCCTTCCATACTCTATGATTAATCCAAATCAGCCTTTTCTCAGGTTTTCATTTGGGATATTCCATCGTCTGCCCCTCTGCCTTTGTACTGACTGTCCCTCATGCCTGGAATGCACTTCTTCCTTTCCTCCGCCTTAATGTACTCCTGTCTTCATTATAGACACAGCTCAGGCACCATTTTCTGCATGAAATTTTTTCTGATTCCTTCAATTGCTAGTGCTTTCTTTCCCAAACTACTTGAATTTAGTGACTTTGCATATATTTTGGTTGGTTCTTACATATTGACTTATTATCTTCCCCATTAAAATGTCAGCTGTTTAAGAGTAGCCATTGCTCCATTATTTGTAGGAATTGAATGCCAATACCTAGAACATATTGAGTGTATAAAAATGCTTATTAATTAGTTAATACTCTTCTGTTCATTTATGTGGGTGTGACATCATTGCCATTTCTATGGAATGAATATAAATTCTGATTTTTTCAAAATAGAGTATTTCTGAATTTTCTTTTCTTAGTGAGTTATTTTATTTTTGTCAACCAAAGACACAGCACAGATAGCTACTCCAAAAGGTAGGAAGCTATGAAATCAGTCTCTCAGTATGAAGGTTTAACCCATCCTGTCACTCCTGGCTTTTATAGTTTTCCCTTACCTACTAGCCATTTGTATAGAAACATTTCTTCCAGGGACATCTGCCTTAACCAATTTTTGTCACAGCTATCTTGCTGACTCAGCATCTTCCTGTCACCTTTCACTTCTAAAGAATGTTTTTTGAATTGACAGCCATCACCAGCAGGCTCCAGGTAGCACTGAAGAGAATAGCTAAGTGAGGAAGGTTACATCTCCCACGTTGGGAGTGGGGAAAAGAGTGGGGCTGGCTGTATTGAGGGGAAAGAGCAACTGGGAGAGAGAAGGAAGAGAAGATATATTCAGCATGGTAGAATTGGTGCTGTTCATTGGCTTTATGCATAGATGTGCATGTAGTATGGACTGACTCACACCCTTTTTTTCAGTCTTTTTTCAGTACCGTCCAACTCTTTGTGACCCCATTTGAGGTTTTCTTGGCAAAGGGACCAGAGTGGTTTGAAAACAAAGTTAAGTGACTTGCCTAGAGTCACAGTTATATATATATATATATATATATATATATATATATATGCACAAAGTATAGGCTAATTCACACTCTCTGCATGCTTATTGATTTTATGAATGAAACAGAAATTTTTATGTATTATGATGGTTCCTGTCCAGACCTTTGATTGCTTCAGGCTGCAAAGATCCAGCTTCAGCAGTACATTGTACATTGTACCTCATTCCAGTTGCATCCAACAAACATGTATTAAACACCTACTATGTGTAAAGTATTGGAGCCTTTTAAGGATCCTTGACTTTAAATTTTTGTATTCTCTTGGGAAATACCACAGGTACTTAGATTAGGAAATACATGATAATTTGAATAGAGAAAGTACTAAAACCTAGGAGTGTCATGAATGACAACCTGATTCTCAACAAAATTCAGCTTTTGGACCCTTTGAAATCTCTAGCTATTGATTTCAACCTGTTGAAATATGGAATATGGGACCTGAGTTAAGCCTTGAAAGAGGATAAGGCAGAGGGATTGGATGATTTGTGCAAATATCCTGAGGAAGGATATGGAAATGGCTTGTTCTAGTTGAGGAACAATTGGACATACATTATGTCTTGAATTTTGAATATTTGAAGTAGAATAGCATGAAATAATAGACTTCAGCTACTCCTTTTTGCCTCTAGTCCCTTTTGCATTCTAGTCTTATCTTATATCCTGCTGGCAAAAGGACTTTGTCCCAAATCTGACCATTTTACTTCCTTACTCAGTGAACTCCAGTGGTTCCCTACTTCCATTAAGGTAAAATATAAATTCCCCTCTTAAATCTTTACATGTTGGTCCCAACACATCTTTCCAGCTCCTTGGATATTATTCCCCTAAATGTGTTCTGTAATCCCACCAAACTGGCCTTCCCTCTGTTTCTCACAATGACTCTCCATTTCCTGCCTCCTTATCTTTGCCTTTACTCTCCCCAATGCCTGAAATGTAGTTACTCTTCATCTTCATCTTATTGAATCCTTCTCTTCTTTGAAGAAGTAGCTCAGGTACTACCCTATACATGAGGCCTCTTCCATTTCCTTCCATTGCTAGTACTGCCTCTCTTAAGTTACCCTGTAATGAATTACTTTGTACAGTCTTTATCTGTAGTTGTTCTCTTTTGATGCATATATGTGTAATTGTCTCCCTCAATTAGAATTTAAACTCTTTGTGAATCAGGCTTGTTTCATTCTCTGTATTAGTCCCTAGCACACCATTTGCCACATAATAAACACTTGTTAATCGCTTCTTGATTCCAGAATTCACTGAATTCTTACCCATTTTAGAGAGGTAAGTGAGTCAGACAATACAAAAGAGCTACAGGATCAGAATATAATTCATGTTATCATAAAATAATTGGAAAAGAGCAGAAGGACCTCATTTTTCATAGATGTGGCTAAAGGAAGACTTTCTAAGCAATAGAGTGATAATTTTTTTTGGTGGAGGGAGAAGACTCGTGATTTCATCACACTAGTGGCCTATAGGTATGGTACTTGCTTGATGGCATCTACTGTGCAACATAGATTTGTAGGAAAAAATCAGAGAAGATAAAATTGACTAAGTTGTGTACTATTAAAAGACTTGCATGGAAAAATAAGGATAGAAGGAATAAAAAAAGAGAACTGTACAATGAGAAATGCATTTGCTTCACTATCACTGACTGATATACATTCACAAGCTATATAATTGACACAACTGTACAGTAGCAGTAGCAATTCACCAATAGATTTATTGTTAAAGGTTATGAAGAGTTTTCAAAGGAATTACAAACCACAAATGACTTTGAAAACTTGCTCCAAATCACAGTAACAGTGAGAGAAATTTCAAATGAAAACTTCTTTGATATTTTAACTCCTACTATGTAAATTGAAAAAGTTAATAGTGTTGGAGTTAAAGATTGCTCTGGGAAGACAAGCATATTGATGCACTGTTGGTGGAACTGTGAAGTAGGCTAGCAGTTCTGGATATCAGTGTGGAATTACGCAAGAAAAATGACTATACCAACCATACTCTTTGATCCAGGGATCCCACTACTGGCCTTATATCACATAGAAATCAAAGGCAGATACAAAGGTCCCACATACAACAAAATATTCATAGCAGCACTTTGTGGGAGCAAAGGACTTACACCAAAGTGACTGTCCATTAACTCTGGAAAACTTGGGGAATTGGAAGAATTGTTATATGAATGTAATGCCATTATTAATCAAGTAGACAGGGACAGTGTGACCTCTGAGGTCCTTTTCTTCTCCTAGATCTTATGATATTTGGGATCTGAAGAATACATGTAGTATAATTTCTTTCCAATGGAGGAAGTATTTAAAAATAATTCCACATCCTGCTAAAATAGGCTTCAAAGATTTTCTGAGTGAATGAATAGACTGCAAACATTTGACAGGCATGCCTCACTTTAGGGAATAAAGACTATCCTCCAGAGTTGGCTGTAAAGGGAGTTTTTTAAATGGATCATACCCATTGTCTCTTTCCATGATTATTTTAGCCCTTCATTTTTTCCACATTTACAATTTTAATAACCTAGGGCTAAAAGCAATAATTCCTCGTTTCTTGTAGCTTTATGCATGAGAAACTGGAGGGTGAATTGTTCTTACTGATACTAGTAGCTAATGTTCATGTACCTCTTTTAGCTTTGGAAAATATTTTACATATGCTTATCATCTGCTTTGTAATTTTCCAGAAAGTTCTATAGGAACTATTTATTTTGTTTTGTTATTTAAGGAGAGGATTTCTGATTTGTGATCTTATCAGTGTGGGAGATTCCTATAATGGAAATTCTCAGTATCGATGGAGATTGGTACCTGGTCTGTAATTTGTAGCTTTAGAGAATTTCTTGGGGCATAGAACATTTGTGTGATCTTCCTATGGTCACTTAGCTAATATGAGACAGAGGTAGAAGTTAAATCCATATATTCCTGGCCACGAGGCTAGCCTTCTACCCAATTTTCTATGATGCCATTCTCTTGGAGTATACGTTATTCCATGTTTATTTATTACTTCTCCAATTCTAGCATGGCGAGTTTTTTTTTTGTTGTGAGTTCCCATATAAAGGGCTATGCTTGAATGGAAGTTCATTGCAAAACTACCATATCATCTCATTTAATTAGGCAATTTGGAAGTTGGAAGGGACTTAAGCAGCCACCTACTAGAACTGCCTGAAAAGAATCCCCAACTAATAACTTACCAGATAGTTATCCAGCCTCTACTTGCAAAATCCAATTGAAATCTTAGAATGAACAGAAACATCCCCCCATCTCCTCTCTGTACCATTTTTGAACACTTTTCATCATTAACAGCTTTCTCTTGACATCAGCGCTACATTTGCCTCTTCACAGCTTCCATCCCTTTGAGCATGGTCCTTCTTTCCAATGATATACAGAACAAGTAAACTTTCTCTTCCTTATGACAGCTTTTCAGATCCTTGAAGACAGCAATTATGACCTCCACAGAGTCATGTTTTCTTCTAATTAAACCTTCCCATATTGCTCCAGACATCCTCACATGACATGAACACAAGACCCTTTAACAGAGGTATCAAACAAATGGCTCACGTGCCACATGTGGACCACAACACTCCTCATTGTGTCCTTGACTAAATTAAAATGTAATCAGGAAATATTTAACAAAATTAATAAAAATGCAATAATACGTGGATAATTTTAATATGGGGCTTTCCATGCCAATACACATTGACAGGGATCATGATATATGGTTTAGTGGCCCCTGTTCATTTCTGAATTGAGTACCACTACCCTTCTCCATCCTGGTTGTCATCCTCTGTCAGTTTTCCAGCTTATCAATGCCTTTCCCCAGTATGGTACCCAGAATCAATATAGTGTCCTAAATGTCATTTGACTTGAGCAAAGTAAGGAGTGATTATCACCTCATTATTTTTAAGACCCTCTTAATGTGGCCCAAGATTGTAGTAGTTTCTCTGGCTGCTGTGTGGCACTGCTGATTGCCATCAAGCTCATAGAGAAGAGATAGGATAACATGAGTACTCAAAGAAAGTTTCATGGATAAAATGGAAACCTGAAAGATTAGTAGAGATATATGGATAAGTGAGATGTAGAGTAGATAAAAGAGGAAAACCCATCCTGAGGGTGATTGATGACACTGATCAATGGGTTGGTTGGAATCTTTGGAAGCAATTCACATACCGTTCCAAAGAGTGGCTGCCAACTTGGCATTTCCTTTTGTAGCTCATAAATATCAAACATAGCTATATAGATATGTTCTATGGAATAATTTCTATATATAACACACCTAAGTTTCAGGACATAGCCAGTTTTTAGAAGCTATGTACATCATCAATGAAATGCTTAACTTCAGCTGTCTGAGGGATTGAAGACAAAATCTCTCCACTCTGTCTTCTTTGATTGCTGGATTCTTTGAAACGACAATGACATCTACTACTACTACTACTACTACTACTACTACTACTACTACCACCACCACCACCATTACCACTACTACTGCCACCACCAAATGGCGTTTTTGAAGTGCTTTTTAGTATAATGTTTTTGTCACAATAACTCTGAGGGAGGTACTATTATTATCCCCATTTGAGAGCTGAGGAAACCAAGGCACGGACAAGTTAAGTGACTTTCCCAGAGTCACACACGTTGAAATCATGACCAGGTATCCATATGTGAACACTAAAATGACTGCAGCATTTTTCTCAAATTAACTAATCTCTAGATATGTCTCCCCTATATTGTACTGATGAAATTGATTTTTTAAAATTTTTATTTTGAATATTTTCCCATTAGTTACATGTTTCATGTTCTTTACCTCTCCCCCAAACTCCCTTAGCTGGCGCACAATTCCACTGGGTTTTATATGTATCATTGATCAAGACCTAATTCCATATTATTGATAGTTGGACTAGAGTTATCATTTAGTGTCTACATCCCCAATAATATCCCCATTAGCCCATGTGTTCAAGCTGTTGTTTTTCTTCTGTGTTTCTCCTCCCACAGTTCTTCCTCTGAATGCGGCTAGCTATCTTTCTCATAAGTCCCTCAGCCTTTCTCTGGATTCTTGCATTGCTGCTAGTAGAGAAGTCCATTATGTTTGATTGTACCACAGTGTATCAGTACAATGTTCTCCTGGATTTGCTCCTTTCACTCTGCATCAATTTCTGGAGATCATTCCAGTTCACATGGAATTCCTACAGTTCTTTATTCCTTTGAACACAATAGTATTCCATCACCAACAGATACCACAATTTGTTCAGCCATTCCCCAACTGAAGGACATTCTCTCATTTTCCAATTTTTTGCCACCACAAAGAACATGACTATGAATATTTTTGTACAAGTCTTTTTCCTTATTATCTCTTTGGGGTGTAAACCAAGCAGTGATATGGCTGGATCAAAAGGCAGGTAGTCCTTTAAAGTCCTTTGAGAATAGTTCCAAATTGCCATCGAGAATGGTTGGATCAATTCACAACTCCACCAGCAATGCATTAATGTCCCAATTTTGCCACATCCCCTCCAACATTCATTACTCTCCCCTGTTGTCATTTTAGCCAGTCTGCTAGGTGTGAGGTTTTGTTTTGATTTGCATTCCTCCAATTATTAGAGATTTGGAACACTTTCTCATGTGCTTATTGAGAGTTTTGATTTCTTTATCTGAAAATTGCCTATTCATGTCCCTTGCCCATTTATCGATTGGGGGATGGCTTGATTTTTTTTTGTACAATTGATTTAACTCTTTGTATATTTGAGTAATTAGACTTTTGTCAGAGTTTTTTGTTATAAAGATTTTTTCCCAATTTGTTGCTTCCCCTCTAATTTTGGTAGCATTGGTTTTGTCTGTACAAAGACTTTTTAGTTTAATGTAGTGAAAATTATTTATTTTACATTTTCTATTTTTTTCTCATTCTTGCTTGGTTTTAAAATCTTTCCCTTCCCAGAGATCTGACAAGTATACTATTCTGTGCCAACTAATTTACTTATAGTTTCCTTCTTTATATTCAAGTCATTCACCCATTCTGAGCTTATCTTGGTCTAAGGTCTGAGTTGTTTATCTAGACCCAATCTCTCCCATATTGTTTTCCAATTTTCCCATCAGTTCTTGTCAGATAGTGGGGTTTTGTCCCAAAAGCTGGGTTCTTTGGGTTTATCATAGACTGTCTTGCTGAGGTCTCTTACCCCTAGTCTATTCCACTGATCCTCCCTTCTGTCTCTTAGCCAGTACCATATTGTTTTGATGACTACAACTTTATATTACAGTTTAAGATCTGGTACTGCTAGGTCCCCTTCCTTCACATTTTTAAAATTATTTCCCTTGATATTCTTGCTCTTTTGTTCTTCCAAATGAACTTTGTTATGGTTTTTTTTTTCTAATTCAGTAAAAAAGGTTTTTTGGTAGTTTGATAGGTATAGCAGTAAATAAGTAAAATAACGTGGGTAGAATGGTCATTTTTATTATGTTAGCTCGTCCTACCCATGAGCACTCAATGTTTTTCCAAATGTTTAGATCTTCTTTTAATTGTGTGGAAAGGGTTTCGTAGTTGTGTTTGTATAATTCCTGTGTTTGACTTGGCAGATAGATTCCTAAGTATTTTATATTGTCTAGGGTGATTTTAAATGGTGTTTCTCTTTCTATTTCTTGCTGTTCTAATGTGTTGGAAATGTATAGAAATGCTGATGATTTATGTGCATTTATTTTGTATCCTGCAACTTTGCTAAAGTTGTTGATTATTTCTACAAGCTTCTTAGTTGATTCTCTAGGATTTTTTAAGTAGACCACCATATCATCTGCAAAGAGTGATAGCTTAGTCTCCTTCTTGCTCACTTTGATACCTTCAATTTCTTTTTCTTCTCTAATTGCAACTGCTAGTGTTTCTAGTACAATGTTAAATAATAGAGGTGACAATGGGCATTCTTGTTTCACTCCTGATCTTATTGGGAATGCTTCTAATTTATCTCCATTGGAGATGATGTTTGTTGATGGTTTTAGATATATACCTTTTATTATTTTTAGGAAAGGCCCTTCTATTCCTATAACTTTTAGTGTTTTCAGTAGGAATGGGTGTTGTATTTTGTCAAAGGCTTTTTCAGCATCTATTGATATAATCATGTGATTTTTGTTTGTTAGCTTGTTGATATGGTCAATTATGTGGATGGTTTTCCTAATGTTGAACCATCCTTGCATTCCTGGTATAAATCCCACCTGATCGTGATGGATAATCCTCTTGATCACTTGATGGAGTCTTTTTGCTAGTATTCTGTTTAAGATTTTTGCATCTATGTTCATTAGGGAGATTAGTCTATAGTTTTCTTTCTCTGTTTTTAGTCTACCTTGCTTTGGGATCAGTAACATATTTGTACCATAAAAGGAGTTTGGTAGAACTCCTTCTTTGCTTATTATGTCAAATAGTTTCTATAGTATTGGGATTACTTGTTCTTTGAAGGTTTGATAGGATTCATTTGTGAATCCATCTGGTCCTGGGGATTTTTTCTTAGGAGCTCTTTGATGGCTTGTTCAATTTCTTTTTCTGATATGAGATTATTTAAGTACTCTATTTCTTCTACTGTTAATCTGGGCAATTTATATTTTTTGTAAATATTCATCCATATCACCTAGTCTGCTATATTTATTGCCATATAAATGGCCAAAATAGTTTTTAATTATTGCCTTTATTTACTCTTCTTTAGAGGTGAGGTCTGCCTTTTTATCTTTGATACTGATAATTTGGCTTTCTTCTTTCCTTTTTTAAATTAGATTAACCAGTACCTTGTCGATTTTATTTGTTTTTTCTTTTCTTTTTATTTTTTAAACATTTATTAATATTTGTTTTTAACATGGTTACGTGATTCATGCTCCTACTTTCCCCTTCACCCCCCCGCACCCCCCGCATGCCGATGCATATTTCTACTGGTTTTATCATGTGTCATTGATCAAGACCTATTTCCAAATTGTTGATAGTTGCATTGGTGCGGTAGTTTCAAGTCTACATCCCAATCATGTCAACCCCAACCCATGCATTCAAGCAGTTGTTTTTTCTCATATGTTTCCTCTCCTGCAGTCTTTCCACTGAAAGTGGGTAGCGTTCCTTTCCATAAATCCCTCAGAGCTGTCCTGTGTCATTGCATTGCTGCTAGTACAGAAGTCTATTACATTTGATTTTACCATAGTATATCAGTCTCTATGTACAGTGTTCTTCTGGCTCTGCTCCTTTCACTCTGCATCAATTCCTGGAGGTCTTTCCAGTTCACCTGGAACTCCTCCAGTTTATTATTCCTTTTAGCACAGTAGTATTCCAGCACAATTTGTTCAGCCATTCCCCAATTGAAGGGCATACCCTCCTTTTCCAGTTTTTTTGTCACCACAAAAAGCGCAGCTATGAATATTTTCGCACAAGTCTGTTTATTAATGATCTCTTTGGGGTACAAACCCAACAATGGTATGCCCTTTGAGCATAGTTCCAAACTGCCAGCCAGAATGGTTGGATCAGTTCACAACTCCACCAGCAATGCATCAATGTCCCAATTTTGCCACATCCCCTCCAGCATTCATTACTCTCCCCTTCTTTCATTTTAGCCAATCTGCTAGGTGTGAGGTGATACCTCAGAGTTGTTTTGATTTGCATTTCTCTAATTATTAGAGATTTAGAACACTTTCTCATGTGCTTATTGATACTTTTGATTTCTTTACCTGAAAATTGCCTATTCATGTCTCTTGCCCATTTATCAATTGGGGAATGGCTTGATTTTTTATACAATTGCTTTAACTCTTTGTATATTTGAGTAATTAGACCCCTGCCAGAGTTTTTTGTTATAAAGATTTTTTCCCAATTTGTTGTTTCCCTTCTGATTTTGACTACATTGTTTTTGTTTGTACAAAAGCTTTTTAGTTTAATATAATCAAAACCATTTAATTTACATTTTGTAATTTTTCTCTAACTCTTGCTTGGTTTTAAAATATTTTGTGCTCAAAGGAATAATAAACTGGAAGAATTCCACTGGTAACATTGAATGTAATAGACTTCTGTACCAGCAGCAATGCAATGACACAGGACAGTTCTGAGGGATTTATGGTAAAGAACACTACCCACATTCAGAGGAAGGACTGCAGGAGAGGAAACATATAAGAAAAACAACTGCTTGAATGCATGGGTTGTGGTGGACATGATTGGGGATGTAGACTTGAAACTACCACACCAATGCAACTAACAACAATTTGGAAATAGGTCTTGACCAAGGACACATGTTAAAACCAGTGGAAATGTGCATCGGCCATGGGTGGGGGGATTGCGGGTAGTGAAGAGGAAAGTAGGAGCATGAATCATGCAACCATGTTAAAAATGAATATTAATAAATGTTTTAAAAAAGAAATTAATTTTTAAAAATTTTAATAGCAATTAATAGGAAAGATAAATGCACCTATGGCCATCACTACCCCCATGGATCATTGCAGCACTCACCAGGGGGTGGTGGCGCCCACTTTAGGAATCACTGTTCTAGACCATCATAACCCACCTAACATCGGTGACTAATTCCACTACCAAACTATAAACCCACATGCAATGGGAACATTTATTTTCTACTTGTATTGTCTAAATCAGGGTTTAGTTTTGTAGGTGGTACAAAATCAAGAGGCCTGGCCCTTGGACCACAGCTCACTGCGTCCCTGATCTAAATGACCTCTTTCTCTGCCTGAATATATGTGTGGAGTTGGTTAATGAATTAACATTTTTGTGTAAGGATAATATGATATTATTGTATAATGCTAGTGGTCTAGGTAATGTTGTTCTGAGTTTATGGTTAACAGTTAATTTGATACACATAAATTAAGCACTTAGTCCATTTTAGGCTCTATGCTGTGCACTGGGGATTCAAGTATAATGAATGAAAACAGTCACTCTTCTCAAGTATTTGCCATTCTACCAGGAAAGACTCCCAAGTACACACTTTGCTCTCTGGCCATTTCCTCCATATCTGACCAGTTACTCTTCCACCCTTGAGAAGTGTTCAGTTTAGACTCCCATTATCCCGAGTGCAGGGTAATTGCCTCTCCTAGACTACTATTTCTGGAACGCTCCAGCCATTAGTCGTGCTTCTTTTTATTCCTTGTCTTCTAGCCATCTACTCTTATAGCCTCAAACGCCACTGGGCTTATTGAGTTCCCTTCCTCCTCGCCTTCTCCACTCATCTTCCCTCTCCAAATTTTGGAACCATGAACCATGAAGAAATCTATTTGGCCATTGTTTCTAGATAGGGTGAGTTCATTGCCTCTCCTATTACTCTGTTCACCATCCCTGTAAGTTTTTGGACAAAATGCACTTTCCTGCTGTCATGTTTCCCTTTTAATGCTCCCTCTCCTTACTGGAATTTAAGCTCCTTGAGATCAGTGACTGTCCACAGATTCATATTTTTATTCATGATGCTTATTATATAGTGCTTAATAAATATATTTTCATTCATTCAAGTATATATACAATAAATATTAAGACATTGTTGGGGGGCAGCTGGATGGCTCAGTGGATTGAGAGCCAGGCCTAGAAATGGGAGGTCCTAGGTTCAAATCTGGCCTCAGATACTTCCTAGCTGTGTGATCTTGGGCAAGTCACTTAACCTCCATTGTCTACCACTCTTCTGCCTTGGAACTAATACGCAGTATTGATTCTAAGATGAAAGGTAAGGGTTTTTAAAAAAAGACAATGTTGTTATTCAGTTGTTTTAGGCATCTCCACCTCTCCGTGACTCCCCTTGGGGTTTTCTTGGCAGAGATAATGGAATGGTTTGACATTATCTTCTCCAGCTCATTTTTCCAAAAAGGAAACTGAAGCAAACAGAGTCCAGTGCCTTGCCCAAGGTCATACCCAGCTAGTGAGTGTCTGAGACCAGCTATGAACTCAGGAAGATGAGTCTTCATGACCTTCTATCTACTAGACCAACTAGCTGCCCATTAAGAGAATAAATACAAATAAATACAAGGCACTTAGTGAGGGAGGATACTAGAAGCTGTGGGGGTGAGCAAAATTTCCACTAGAAGGTCATTCTTGAAGAAAAGAGCAGATGTGCTTAAGAATTGGGGTATAACCTATGCAGAAGCCTGAGGATGAGAGATAGTGTGCCATAATGTGTGAGGAACAGAGAGCAGGTATGGGCACATTAGAATGTACCTGTAGTGTTTCAGCTCTTTCTGGAATACCATAGGTTAGCATAACTCTTGTTAGTAATAAGCAATCTGGGCATTTAAACTTTGAACATTGGAGTGTTTTTGTTTTTAATTGCCACCCAAAGTATGTCTCTGCTTAAAGGTTTTTTTTATTTAAATATTTTATATTTTTAGAAAAATTTTCCATGCCTACATGATTCATGTTTTTACTTTCCCCTTCAGCCCTCCTTAGCCTCCCCCCCACCCCCGATATCCAACACACATTTCCACTGGTTTTAACCATGTGTGATCAATCAAGACCTATTTCCAAATTGTTGATAGTTGCATTGGTGTGGTAGTTTTGAGTCTACATCCCCAATCATGTCCACCTCAACCCATGTGTTCAAGCAGTTGTTCTTCTTCTGTTTCCACTCCTGCAGTTCTTCCTCTGAATGTGGGTAGCATTCTTTTCCATAAATCCCTCAGAATTGTCCAGGGTCATTGCGTTGCTGCTAGTACAGAAGTCCATTACATTCAATTTTACCAGTGTATTAGTCTCTGTGTCTTTCTTCTGGCTCTGCTCCTTTCACTCTGCATCAATTCCTGGAGGTCTTTCCAGTTCACATGGAATTCTTCCAGTTTATTATTCCTTTGAGCACAATAGTATTCCATCACCACCATATACCACAATTTGTCTGCGCCTGAGCTCAAGGTCTGTGTTCAAGGTCCGAGTTTTTTAGCCTCTTGGGGTCTTGCTGCTCTCAGGGGCAGGCCCTGGTGATCCCAGGTAGCTGCCAAGAACTTAATGAATGCCCCAAACTGGCTCTAACTCCTGTGCACTAGCTGTGGCACTGTACGCGGTGGGGGGGGGGGGTTGCTCAGCTCACGTTTTAGTGAGAGCTATTTCACCCCCTGATAGCATGGAAATCCCATGTACCTTCAAAGCTGTGCCCTGTTGTGGGGTCCCTTTGTTCATCTGGGTTTGTTTTGTGCCCTCTCGAGGAGTCCTATATATGTGGGTTAGGAGAGGTTAAGCAGCTGCTTTTTACTCTGGCACCATCTTAACACAGAAGCTGAAATAATAATCTTAAAGGTTTTGTGAGACTCTTGTATCTGACTCTGAGACTCTTGTGAGAAGGACCCTTCAGAGATGGAAGAGTTGGAGCTCAGTTGGAATGATTCAGCAAGGAAGTTCAGAAGAGAACCAGAAGATTACAGCCGAAAATCAAAAGATGATAGCTGAAAACTGAGAGATTATAGCTGAAAACCAATCCCTAAAGGCTAGAATTGAGCAATTAGAAGCTAAGGATCTCTCAAGACAAGAAGAACAAGTAAAACAAAGTCAAAAGACTGAAAAATAGAAGGAAATATGAAATATCTCAATGAGAGAGTGACAGACCAAGAAAACCGGTCTAGAAGAGACAATTTGAGAATAATTGGTCTTCCAGAAAAACCAGAAATTAATAGAAACCTGGACTCC
>NC_058136.1:3929559-3960092 GCF_016433145.1 Gracilinanus agilis | reverse complement strand
TCTTTCCATTGACCTTACTGTCACTATTCTGGGTTATGCTTACTTCATTCTGTCTTATTTCCTATAAATAGGGAAGCTATGTTCTTAAGGATCATGGGAGAAACTCTTCTCTGAGAATGTGTGTGTACTATAGAAAGGATGACCTACTTAGTGACAAAACCCTTCACTGAACCAGAAGAAGGATTAAAACTCTTTACTCATCTTCTGCAGGGACTGGAGCATTTTTAGTTAAGAGGAGACACTTCTAACTCAGTTCTATTTCTTGCCTTCCAAGCTGGATTTCCTCTAAAATGATTCAGAAAGCCTTAGGTGCTTCATATTCCAAGCAGTGACTTACTGTTGTGGTCCTCTAGATGTATGATTCCTTATATGAAAAACCTTGTAATCCAGAGACTGAGCTAGTGGAAGGATGGAACAGGAGTGAATGGAAGGAATGGAAGGAATCAAAAGGAACAACATAAAGGTTCAGATAAATAAACAGCAGCCTTCAAGGTTCTTGGCTGTGAGGGCATTCAAATGATAGCTAGGTTCTGGAAAAGGAACCAGATAAGAGAATCAGAAACAGAAAAAAATTCTTCCTTTGAGTTGATTATAGTACTGGACAACAATGTGCTTTTTCAGTCCTTCCAAGTGAGAAATAGTAAGCAGAATTAGTTTAAGCCCATCATTTGATTGGTAGGAGAATCCTACTTATCCTTAAAGTTGATCATTTATCCTGCAGATGGATATGGTGGCTCTAGGGTTTTAGGAAATTGAATATCAAATTTTGAATTTGAATGATTGAATGAATCAAATGATGTTTATTTAAAATGGTTTTCTTTGAGGCTACCCTGAACCCACTTTTCATTCTCATAAGTCCTTACAATTCTCTTTTGAAGGTCAGCCATGTTGACTGTCTCCTCTTAAATTGGGTTGCTCCAAACCTCTGTTTTATATGTGGTGAATTTTCACCTAGAAAATACAGGAATTTCTTGACATTCAATTTGCAATTTATTTCCGTCTTCAAAATGTCTCTAACTTTTAAATAGAATGGAAGTTAATAAATAGACATACAGGGTCAGCTGGGTAGCTCAGTGGATTGAGAGTGAGGCCTAGAGACGGGAGGTCCTAGGTTCAAATCTGGCCTCAGAAACTTCCCAGCTGTGTGACCCTGGGCAAGTCACCTGACCCCCATTGCCCACCCTTACCACTCTTCCACCTAGGAGCCAATACACAGAAGTTAAGGGTTTAAAAAAAAAGAATAAATATATATATATATATATATATTATTCCCACCACCAGGCACTATGGCAAGCACTTTATAAATATTATTTCATTTGTTCTTCACAACATCCCAATGAAGTGGAGATTATTAGCTCCCAATCTTATAGACAGGTGAATTGCTCAAAGACATAGAGCTACTAAGTGTCTGATGCTGAATTTGAACTCAAGTCCTTCTGACTTCAGGCTCAGTGCTCTATTTATTTCACCACCAAGGGATCTCAGGGAGGATGGAAACTGCTTTTGTTAAAGCTAATGAAAAAGAAATAATAAATTCCCTAGTTCTGTCCTTCTTGTGTCAACAAGTTTACAAGTACCTGAGCCTCTGGTATAAATGCCCAGTTGTGTATCCACATGACTTGTCCAAGAGTTAGATTGTATTCTTTTAGACTAGTAACACTTATGAGAGCTGAGGCAAGTTTCCCCACAAGAGCATGTGGCCTCTGTCTTTTGATAGTAATACGCAGACCACTATGGGGTTAATATGAGCTTTTATGATCATTGTGGGATTAGCTTGGAGAATTTCATTTGCATGCCAGCAATAGCAGGAGCTGACTATTTTTCCCCCAAGATGCAATTTTACTTTTATAATCATTTGTTTCTCTTTTATCAGACTTTTAAATAAGAGGCACAAGGGAGCCATTGACTCACCTCTTGATGTTTGTATTAGTGGGCTTAATGGAAGAACCTGGTGCCCATGATAATTGGCCATTCCCCCTTCTCCCTGCTTCTACCACCTGCCTTAATTATGTTCCTGAGCACATTCTCTTCAGATTGGAGTATTTAGCAAAATACCTTGGTGCTAATTCATCTATCTTTGCAGGGTCTCATGTGGAAAAAAATAGGCTAGGTCTTTGGTCTGCTGGTGATGCTTTGGTTCATGGCTCTTATCCCAACTGTCCTACCCACAAGAATAGCGATGAGGTGATCTCCAGTGAGTAAAGTGAACTTTAGACATCCTCCTTGTATGTCATCACCATCTTTCAAGGTATATTTTAGGTCTACTGTGTTACATTCTGTGATCTAATGACTCAGCCAATGCTAACCTAACAGATTTCTTTGGATGAGCATGCTTAAAAGGTGGAAATGATGTCACCAGTTTCACATTTTTGTGGGAAAACCAAAACTAGACTGATGTTTACACATAGATGGAATGGACCTGAATTGAGAAGAGACAAAAGGATCATAGTCCTCTTCTGGAGATCACACCCTGGATCTCATACTAGTCTTCCACAGATCCAGAAATCCCTTTTAATCTTGTGTTAATACGTGAGGGCTGATGGACACTTTGAAGAGAATAGGGGACTTAGCAATTAGCAGTTATTGAACAACTAATTTCCTTGACACACTTTTCAGTTTCCTCTATATCATAGCCATTTTCTCCATTTCTTTCTTTAGTTTAGGCCAGTGATGGGCAAACTATGGCCCGTGGGCCAGATGTGGCTCTGGCCATGCAATATTATTCCTAATCTGACGAATACAATGAGTAGGGTACAATACAATGAAACTTCGAAAGAGTTGCCTTAGAAACAGACTGACAGATGAGAATTTCCTTTCCTTTGGCCCCTCCTTTAAAAAGTTTGCCCATCACTGGTCTAGGCAGTTAACAAAACAATGACAAATGTTATAAAATAACAAATGTTAACAAAACAAAACATGATCTATAGGATTTGTTGATTTCCAAAGTGTAATTGTTCACACTGAAAAATTAACAGTAGATTATCTCCCAAGAGTACAATGGATAGAAAGACTTTAAGAGACATCTGCCACTGTCTGGAATGGGGACCTGATATGCAAGGGGATAGCATGAAGGCCTCATGAGTATATTGTGATATGGAAAACAAGGACCCCAGAAAACACATTTCATATCTTTCACAATTTAGCTATGAGCTCTATTTGAAAACCATAGTGTTCAAGTTGGAAGAGAACTTAGAAGTTATATATCCTTATTCCTTACTCCAAATTAAAAGAGCTCTCTTTTGTTGGGGTGGTGGGGCTTGGTGTAGTGGAAACCATATTTGCTCTGCAGTCAGAGAATCTAGGTGAAAATCTCAACTGTAAGATTAAAAATTTAAAATTAATAACTCCACTTATTATATTTTATAAGATTTATTAATAATCACTTGAAGTAAAGGAATAAAAAAGGTAATTTTCTAACAAAATAAAATGTGCCCAAGCTCTTCTTGCCTGTTTAAAAGAACCATTGCACTAAAGCCACATCAGGAAGAGAGGGAGAGGCAGAACTACACAGAATGTATATCCTGCCTACAACAGCACATAACAACAGGAGGAGAGTAAGGTGCTAGGAATTGTAGTTCAAGGGTACAAAATTCTAATTACACATTTCCCCTCCTGTGATCCTTTGGGAGACTAGTCTCCCCAATGGATCATTTAGATATAACCAACTTATAACTTTAACTAGAGGTACATATAATATTATAGTTTCTAAGGGGAAATTACAATGATTTGGGGATGAAAGGGAAATAAAAGAGAAAAAGAACAAAACCAATGATTGCTACACTGACAAAAAGCCAATTTGGGGGCAGTCCCCTTTGGCATAAGAGTATACGTTCAAAATAAATGCATTCAATCCCCCACAGTTCAAATTCACCACATCCCAAAGTTCAATCTGGATCTTTTGGTGCAGTGTGTGGTCTCTACAGACATCTTCATGGTGCCTTCTCTAAGTAGTTCACTTTCTGGATTCTGGGAGGTAGCAAGTTTCTTATCCTAAAATTACTCTTAAAAGAATTTAAACTTTGCATTATAGGATAATAATACAAGACCCCCTGAGGAGGGTGTTGACAAACACATGGATCACTCAAGGATACATGGCTGAGTTTTGAGGTATATGAATCAATTGCCAAAAGAAATAAAAAACATTAAAAAATCCAAATAAAAGAGAAAAAATAACTTCTGGATGAAATATAAAATATCAAAGTCTTATGTGTAAAAATTCTAAGGAAAAATAAACCTATAACAAGTCCTTGAATCAGGGCCTGATTAAAGTGATTTATGTCCCATAAGCCTGTAGTAACAATTATGCACTTACCAAATCAGCAGCCAGGACTCCAGAAAATCATCACACTATGAAAGAAAGAAAAGGGACTAGATTTTAGCAGCAAATTGGGAAATAGCATTCCCTGGTCTGATTTTACCTTTTCTCTCAGGGATAGTGGAGCCAGGATGGCAGCCAAAGTGAGGTGCTTGATGGAAGTGTGGCTTGGGGAAGACCTGCATCTTACATATGTTAAACAGCCACAACCTCGAACCTCAATTAAGTTCAAGTCCTCTTGTCTTGGTGTAGAATCTCATCAATCCCACTGGGATTGGTTGGTCTCTTTGACTGTGTGCTCGTTGGCACCATGGAGGCTCTTATGTGCTCCCTTGGCACCGTGCAGTGGCCACAATTATTAAGCAAAGTTCCATAATTTTTAAACAATGAATGGCACTGTTTTATAGTCTAAAGCTTTTTGGTATGCATTGACATTAGGGCTAATGTACATTTTAAACTTACCCTAGTGCAAAATCAAAAAACCAATAATACTGGTAACATGTACTTCGAGTATAAAAAATGAGAGAAAGAAGAAAACTCAAAGACTGTATTGCACACACAAGGAAAAGAATAATAAAAAAAAGTTTTGAAAATCAAAAATATATAGCTTACAATCAGTGACACACTGTATCAACCAAGGAGAGGTAGAACACAAAGGTTTCTCACCAAAAAAAT
This sequence comes from Gracilinanus agilis, assembly GCF_016433145.1. Classification (NCBI taxonomy): domain Eukaryota; kingdom Metazoa; phylum Chordata; class Mammalia; order Didelphimorphia; family Didelphidae; genus Gracilinanus; species Gracilinanus agilis. The sequence goes on along the minus strand of NC_058136.1, from coordinate 3,955,102 downwards.
GAGATCCATTTCCTTTTTAACTTGATCATGATCCACAATGTGAGTGCAAATGATTTTCACTAAGTAACAGCTTTATATAACTGTAGTATAGCAGGTAATGCACATTCAAAGAAAGTTCCAAAATTCACAATAGCCCAGTTAATGACAATAGCAAACAAACCCACTATCATTAGGATTCACATGAGTTGCTGTGTGACATTTTTTGAACCTGTGAACTCATGGATACTTGTCACAAGTTCTCCAGATGTAGCCAATCTTTCAACCTTGGCTGAGATCTATTACTGCCATCATTCCAAAATTTGGCAGAGGAGCCCGGGGGAGAAATAACACTCTGTGCTGCTGCTGAAAACCTTTTGGGTCTAAAATGCCACCAAGAATTTAAATCATTCTGGTGGAAGGATAGAGTAAGTTGAAGAATTACAAATACAAAAAACCCATTCAGAAGCTACTAGGCTTCCCAGGAAAATCTTTCCCCCTTCCTGCATGAGATTATAACCCATCACAGGGTAACTAAGCCCCTTTTTGGAGAACCTCCCTCCCTCTGATATGAGAATGAAACAGTATAAAAGACCTGTCCCCAATATGTCCCATCCATTTCAACGTGGAGCCAAGGACTAAATAGTGAAAATCACTTCAGGTGTCTCATCCACTTCATTTTTAGTAAATGTGGATATGGGGAAAATTAAATAGTACTATTGCACTTCACTTCAACTGCAAAAGGGCCCTTACCTCTTGTTACAAACAACTCAAAGGTAGGCAAATGATCAGTCAGAGGTAGGGATGCTACTAGATATCTAAAAACCACTTCTGAAGACCCCTTAAAATCAATTATAATTTTAGGTCAGTCAATTCTCCAAAAGTTGTACACAGGTTGATGGACGCCACCCATCATTATCTATGTGACAATTAACAAAGGCAAAAAAGAACAAAAGGCAACATGTGACCTTGATGAATCTGGTGACAAACCCAGCATCCATAAGGACCTATGCTTTTGCCACTGAAAAGGGTTTGTCCAAGTTGACTATGGAAAATGGTATTTTCTCCAGTCTAGTCATAGGGGAGGTACAATTAAAGACAATGTAAGAGAACATATAGCTAATAACCAAAACACAATAACTGAAAATTATTCAGTATTGCAGAATAGTACAGATCAGATTAATATATGAATGTAAAAAACAAAATTGAATTTTAAAGCAAACACTCAGCAAATACAATAAGCATGACAGGATACAGGCATTGAATTCAAGAGTCCTTTTCTCTAATTCCAATAGAGACTTGTTCACTATTTTGAGGGGAGCAAAACTGAAAGGCTTAACATCAATAAAACAGTGGAGTCTGAAAAGGCTTAAAATTCACCTCTGGAGGAGAAGGTTCCTTCTCCTCCCCAGAATCATAATCTATTTAGATACCTTTGATCATACTTCTGGAGTTCCCCATACATGCACTGGGCATAGTGTGGACAAATCCCATATTGAGTATGTTGCAGTGATTAGGCAGGCCAAAATGACAAGGGGGTATAGGGAGATAAATATCCCCTCTGAATCCCAAGATTACCCAAGCTAATCACAAGGACCAGTGCACCAAGGAACAGTAGGAAAAAAAGACATCCTAAAACTTGGAGCTGTGTGAGCTTAATAAGGTTCTCTCTACTTTTGCAATCTCTACTTCCCTGTCTGTAGGTGGTGATACCCTAGTATGCACTGCCTAGGAGTTAAGAGTTTTGGGATAATAACCTTCCTTTCCCTCCCCCCAGAGGTAAAAATGCCAGGAAGCTGTTTGCTTCCCCTACCACATGGACAGGGTAGTAGCGTCTCCTCAGGGGGGAAAAACCCTTTAGGAGGCTGATAAGAGAAACACACCCAGGCTTCCAAGGTGGCACTCAGCAATCACTCAGCTGTTGGCAATGTAAGGGAAAGAGGGATTTAGATCTTACCCTCCACATAGGAACTGTGCCCATCACTAGTCTAGTCCAAAGATTTCACAAGGAAAATGCTCATCTGTCAGTCTGTTTTATGCAACTTAGCTTGTAGTGGTGGGTGGGTCCTCAGCACCAGGAAACCTCCTTACCGTAACTTTACTCAAAAGGCTGAAAAAAAATTTGAGGATTAATTTCCCAAAGTGGTAGCCAGAAATGTAAGATTAAGAATCAATATCCAATAACTCCAAGTATTATATTTTTTCAGATTTATTAATAGTCACTTGAAGTAAAGGAATGAAAAACAAAATAAAACCACATGCCCAAGCTCTCCTTGCCTGTTTAAAAGAACCACTCCACCAAAGCCACGTAAGGAAGAGAAGAGAGTGAGAGGTGGAACTACACAGAATTTATATCCTGCGTACATCAGCACATAATGACAAGAGGAGAGTGGGGTTATGGGAATCATAGTTCAAGAGTACAAAGTTCTAATTACACATAATACTGCTCCTTATTATTGCCATGACTTTGGGCTACTTCTCTCTCCTACTCAGACCATAGTTGCCTTCTCTGAGTAATAAGTGGAATGGAGGAGATAAACCTTCCATAAATCTATACTGTTATTGCTATATGATTACATGACTTCTAAGCTTTCTTGTGTCAAGTAGTCATTGATTTTATGGAGACCATTACCAAATGGTTACCTGGTTCTTTTGGAAGCCCTCACATTCTACCTTAGAAGAAGACTGTCTAACATGGAAACTGGCAAGGACTCTAATGGTTAGAAATATTCTACTTACATTGAATCTCTTTTCAGTCATTACTCACAATTTGCTCTTGTTCTCTCTTTTGGAGATTGAGCAGAATAAGCCTAACTTCTTAGTTGAAGATCACCATTATGGTGGCCTATAGTGACTGTCTCTTTTCTAGGAAAATATTCACAGTTCCTTCTACTGGTCCTGAAATTACAGAATCTCAAGTATCCTCACAACCAACCCTATCATTTCTTATAGATTCTCTCTCATTTGTTAATACTCAGATAAATCCCTGAACTTATCCTTTGGTGATTTCTATCCCATGGTATAGATCATAATTCATATCCTATCTCATACAACTCTTTTCTTCCACTCTACTGACCATGAACCTTCTTTGTTTTCCTTATGGTTTTGCAAATGTACTAGTGAAGCACTGGCTGTCTATCTGCCATGCCTTTCTCTGGCCACATGACCAAGTCTTGACATACAACCAACCCATCTTCTCTTCCTGTCATCCAATTACTTGATTATATCCTTTGGCCCTATTCCTCCTTATTTTGATTTTGCTCTTTAAATATAGTGTCCCAAACCAAACCAAACCAAACCCTGGCAGTATAGGTGATACTTAAAGTAATGATGTTGATATAGTTAGCCTATGGCCCTTGAAGCTTTGCAAAGTACTTTACTCAATTTGTCAGATATTATCCTCACAGTCATCCTGGAAGTGGTATTTTTATCCCAAATTTTAAAGATGAGGAAACAAACTAAGAGATGGTAAATGACTTGCCACAGTCACAGGAAAATAAGTGTCTTAAGGTAGGATTTGAACTCAGATCTTCCTGACATCTTCAAGTTCTACAATCTTAAAAGTTTCTTCAGGTCCAAAGATTACTCCCTCCCCCAATTAGGCACCTAACCTAGCAATCCTAGAAAGCATGAACTCTTGATTAAATCAACAATTAAGAGACAGCAGTCAGCAACATCTTCTTTAATAGAACCCCACGTGGTATATGAAGTGTGCTACCTTAAGGAGCTTCTAATTTAGTGGTAGACACTAGATGAAAATGCCCAAAAAAATAAGAATACAATGAGTTCAAGGAAGGGTCCTATCCATGGTTAATGAAAGTTTCATGAAAAGAGGTATTATATTAAGTTCCGGCAAATGGAATACCATTTTCCCAGAGTCTCCTGGGGAGCCATCATAACTGTATGACCTTGGACAATTCACTAAAACTTGTTGGGCCTCAGTTTCCTACTCTGTAAAATGAATTGGAAAACGAAATGGCAAATTGTTCCAGTATCTTTGCCAAGAAAATCTGAAATGGAGTCTCTAAGAGTTGGACACAACTGAAATGGCTGAACAATCACAGCAAAATAAGGAGGTTGGCCCCTTCTGACCCAAGATCTGGGATCCTAAGTGTGACTCTGGACAGGACATTTCACTTTCCTCGGCCTCCATTTTCCCTTCCATAAATGAATGGGTCAGACTTAATGATTTCTAAGATACCTCCTTCCTCTGCCATCCTGTGATTCTTGTGATTTTTGAGATCACTCCCTTAGGCCAGGATATCATCTTGTCTTATAGTTAAAATAAGTCTCTCACCTCAACACAAACATCTTATAAGTGCAGTTTTTCATAATTAAAGGCACACATGCAGTTGTGAATGGAACCCTGCTATTGACTGGATTCTTGCTCTTAAGAATGAGGATATCTCAAGGATGTGGGAGGCACAGACTGCCTAGGAAGTTTGGGGAGGCTTATGCCTGAAAAGCATTTCTTTAAGTTATACAATTGTTAACTGTCATTTTGTATTGCCTGTTGTTTTGGGAGCTGTAGTCAAAATAAAATGTTAGACCAGTAATTTTTCTGTCAGACATCTTAGAAAGGAAGAGGTTGGAGGTTTGGAACAAGATTTCTCACTCAAAGAAAAATAAATCTGTCCAAGATTTTTTCTTTGGAGGGAGTTACTTAAGCTCTTGAGTTGCTAAAGAGAGCCTGAGCTCAGGAAGCTAGGGACATGTTGGCATGGGGCCTTATGAGCAGTTGAATATAGTTGGGTGGACCAGGGAACTAAATAGTTGCACTGGAAGAGTGCTGGCTTTTTAAGAAAGAAAACCAGCCTGTGTCATCAGATATAGTTAGCAGGTGTGAGGAGAAAAAATAGTTCATAGGAGGAAAGGAAAGGAATGCCCAGAAGACAAGACCAAGTGAGAGTAGGTGACTGGGTGGCATGGAGCCAAGAAGGAAATAGAACAAGGGACCAAAGAAAGGGAAGAACCAGAAAGTAGAGGGGCTGTTATCATCCAGTTCAATTTAAGAAACACATAAAATACATTCTAGGTGGTACTTCAGTGTTTATAATGGAGTCAGGGAGACCTCTCTTCTTGAGTTCAAATCTGGCTTTAGTCACCAACTGGCTGTGTGACCCTGAGCAAGTCATTTCACCTTGTTTGACTCAGTTTCCTCATTTGTAAAATGAGCTGGAGAAGGAAATGGAGTACCATTATCTTTGCCAACAAAACCTAAAATGGGATTACAAAAAGCCAGGCACGACTGAACACAAAGTCTCAGAGTCAAAAAGGACCTCAGAGGGTGTTTAGTTCAACTTATACCTAAACCAAAATCTCTTCTATATGGGCCTAAAAAATGCTCACATGCCTATTATATAAAGTGAGAAAGAACCCTTTGTCTCCATCCCCCATTGGGTTAGCTCTTATCGTTAGGAAGTCCTTTACTGACAGCAAACCTCTATTTTCCTCTTTTTAACTGCTTGGAATTCCATAGTTAATTTGTTGGAAGGGACCTTATTAACCGTCTAGTCCAGTGATGGGCAAACTACAGCCTGTGGGCCAGATATGGGCCCCTTGAAATATTCCATCCAGCTACAGGACATTATTGCTAATCTGATGAATCCAGTGAGTAGGATACAATACAATGAAACTTCGAAAGAGTTGCCTTAGAAACAGACTTACAGATGAGCATTTCCTTTCCTTTGGCCCCCTCTTTCGAAAGTTTGCCCATCACTAGTCTAGTCTACCCTCTCTACAAAAGGAATCCCCCTTGTGACATCTTTGGAAAAGGCAAGTTCAGTCTACTTGGAGATCTCCCAGAAAGCCCATTCCAGTTGTGGACAGCTCAAATGATTAGTCATTTTTGCTTGACAGCAAGCCTACATTGGCCTTCTATCCTCATTCTGTTTTCTGGGATCAAATAGAACAAGTCAGATTCTTTGACCACATGATAGCTATTTAAATCTCTGAAACTGGTGATTATACCTGATCTGAATCATCTTCTTCACATTAACTGTTCCCAGTTCCTTCAAATGCTCTTTCTATGACCAGGGCTCAAGGCTTTTCACTATCCTGATTATCCTTCTCTATGTGTTGTCTAGCTCATCAGTGTCCTTCTTAAACTTCCTCCCAATGCTCCTAGCTCTGCTCTTTGAGACTATGTAGAAGGAAGAAGGGTTTATTTTCTCATATATATGATAAAACAGTCCTTTAAATACTCAAGGACAACTGTCTTTTCCTCCTGGGGCTTCTCTTCTCCGGGTTAAGTAATTCTACTTTCTTCTTCCCATCTTCATAGGTCATGAACTCAAGACCCTTGACCCATCTGGTACCCCTACTGTAGAAACTCTCTAGCTTGTTCATTTCTTTATGAAAATGTGATGACCAGATCTGAATATAAAATGCCAGAGTATGTGATTTCCATGTCTAGCAGCATGTAATATTTGCATGCACACACACATGTGCATACACACACAAATTATGTAATTCGTCTAGGGAACTAATATGATCAGATACTATGCCTAGGTAGTGAAGCTTTATGCTTACTTGATGGAATAGGGATAGGGAATGGTAACTAGACTGGTAATTTCATTGGCATAGGAGTCTCTTCAGTTTTGAAACTCCCTTTACTCATGTATATCATTACTTTCTTTGTAACTCTTAACTAGGCTTAGCTGCCTAGAGCTCTGAGTGATAAAATAACTTACCTAGTCATACAACCAAGATATTTCTTAGGTACCACTTGAACCCAGGTCTTCTCAGTTCCAAGGCTGATTCTTTTTCACGTGGGGGAATAAAAAAAATCGTGAGGAAAATGTGGAGTACTTAGATTTCAACCACTGTGTGAAGGAAACCCTATGCCAAGTGGGAAAGCTATAAACATTGAAATGCTAACGTGATAAAAACAGCCTTCAGCCTCTTCTCACTGGAGTGAGGGAGGTTATTGCTAACACATAATTAGTAGTAATACATATATTCGCAATTAGAAAGTCAGTGGAATCGAACCATGAACAAAAGACCATCTGTTAGGAGAGAAATAACCACCCCTTTAAATCAGTAGGTAGTAAGATGCCCCCTCACTGAAACATCAGACATTTAAGTTTAAGAATAACAAAGGGGTTTCTTATCACTTGCTAAAAATACTTTGGGGATTCCCCAAGATGAGCTACAAAATCATGGCAAAAATCCCATTAAAAAGTATTAAGTGAGCCCAAAGTAAGTATTGACACCATTTCCCTTCCTCCCTTTGGCCCCTTAAGACTGCTTACATATAATTGTGAACTCCAACTATTAATTTTTCATGTAACATTTCCTTTAGTTGGAATAGAAGTTGGCTTTGCAGAAACAGAAATGTCCTTTGACTTAGATTCTCATCCTTCAATGGGTTTGCAATTTATTTCATTGATACAGGTATTCTTTTTGCCAGGTAAAATCCCAACTGAATTGTACGTTCTCCGTTCTCTAATGTTTTGTCCATGCACTTCAATAAATATTCTACAGGCAGTATATAGCAAAGGAGTTGGGTGTACTCCCATAGGTCTCTGGTCATAGTATCAGTACCACTGGCTGTCTCTCCCTATCTCTTGCTATTGCGTTGGCAGTATAGTGCTCTCTTAAAGGGAGTGTGCCCTCATGGACAAAACTTCAAATTGGAGACTGGAGTTGATCGTTGATCAATTAACAATCATTTATGTAATGCCTGCTATGTTTTAGGCACTGCTGATCCAAATATAAATAATCTAACAATTCATACTCTTCAGAGCTTATATTCTAAACCAGTGATAGGTAAACTTTTTAAAGAGGGGGTCAAATGCTCATCTGTCAGTCTGTTTCTAAGGCAACTCTTTCGAAGTTTCATCATGTTGTATCCTACTCATTGTATTCATCAGATTAGGAATAATGTCTCGCAGCCAGATAGAACATTTCAGGGGGCTGCATCCGGCCCGCAGGCCGTAGTTTGCCCATCACTGTTCTAAACATTTGAACAAGAATAGTGGAGTTCAAGTCTAGCCTCTGACATAAACTAATGGTATATTAGCAAGTATATATATATATATATCAAGTCTCCTAAATTTTTGTTGCCCTCAAACAACTGTCAAAGACTATTACAGTTGTTCTCAGATTAAATACTAGTCTATTTCAGTGGAAGATGTTTCTTTACTAGATGTTCAGTAGTCTAAGTCCAAATTCTCTTCCCAACACCTACCCCCAATATCTCTTCTTTGCCTTTTGTCTGATCTTCACTTTTGATTCTTGAAAGATCTGATAAAGAGAACTATGGTAAATCTTTAAGAATATAAGTCATTCCTCAATAGATACATGATCAAAGGATCCAAAAAGACCATTTTTAGACAAAGGAATCAAAGTTGTCTGTGGTCCTATGAAAAAAATATTCTAAATTACTGTGGATTAGAGAAATGTAAACTAAAACAACTCTGAGGTACCACCTCACACCTTTTAGATTGGCTAATATGACTGAAAATGAAAATGACAAATGTTGGTGGGGTTGTGATAAAATAGGGACACTAATGCACTGTTGGTACAGTTGTGAGCTGATTTAACAATTATGAATACCTCAGATTCTTCTTTCCCACTCTCATTTGTGTTATCTCCTTCTTTGAGATTAGAATCTCCTTGAGGGAAGGACCTGTCTCACTTTTGTATATGTATCTCTAGGATTTTCAATAGTGTTTGGTAGGTAAAAAGTTCCCTCTTTTTTCTTCGCTCTATATTAAATTTTTAATCTTAAATACAATTTTATTTCCTGATAATAAAAATTTCCCTCCCAAATCCAATTCATAAAATTATTTTTAAAAACTTTTATAACAAATAAATATAAACAAAACAAATTCCTACATTGGCTACATCCAAAAATATACGTCTCAATCTGCACCCTGTGTCCATCTCTCAGGAAGTAGGTATCATTCTTTATCAGTAGTCCTCTAGAATCATGATTAGTCACTGCTTTGATTAGTGTCCTCAAGTCTTTTTAAAAAGTTTTATGTCTTCCAGTATTATTTATAATTGTTGAAGTTGTTCTCATGGTTTTTCTTATCTCATTCTGTATCATTTGATTCATTTGGACCAACTGCCACCTGTATCTTTCATCTCAACCATAACAACCTATGAGATATCATTTTATTTCATTCCAATTTCCTTTTGTTTTCTTGTTCTATTTATAGCTTGAACAGCATGATTGATATGAATTAGTTCTTCCAGGATTATAGATATGCATTTGTCACTGGACAAGTATTTCACATTTAGGCTATTAACATTTAAGTTAATGTTTAGAGTGGTAATTATTTTATTGGTTAATTTCATATCCCCAACACCTAGTCCAGTGCCTGCCTTGTATGATACAGGTTCTTAGTGACAGATGGAAGCTGATTCCTGGTGCCCTGTCTTACCACCATGTCAGCAGCCCTGGAGGATCAGACTGGACCACATAGGATATGGGACTATGTGACATTTATCTTTGTATCATGGGTTTCCATAATCAAAGAATTCATCACTTAGTGGCCATTGAACTTGTGATGTACCTGTTGTTACTCATATAGCAAGTCTGATCCTTTAAAAATGGGCATAATATGTCATCATGATTGTACTTCAAGCTTTGCTAGAGTGGCCTGGCACCTTGGGTTGCGCTCTGTCATATAGCCTTCCAAGACCTAACACCTTGATGCCATGCTAAGGCATGGCTTCTGTGGTTTTAAAAATTCAGACAAGGGTCTGTTACCTTCCAATTCAGCAGTTCCTGATCCAATATAGAAAATTGTTGATGGGGGGGTGTGTGTAGGGTTATTGCTAACTTCAATTGACTGAAATCCCCCAATTCAAATTATTTGCTGTCATTTTTCATGGCACCATTAGGGCAGTGTCAGCAATTTTATGAGACAAAGCCACACTGTGAAATAAGATGCTGTCTTGCCCTGCTGCCTTTCTGACAGGGCAGATTCCGATCTGTGCAATTGATTTGTGGAGCTGCTCTTGAGTTATTTCCAAACTAAGAATGGAAGTGAAAATTCCAGAAATCTCCAGAGATGTGCTCAGGTTGAAATGTTGGGTTGCTTGCCAGTTTTAGAGAAGCAAGATTCAGAAATGCCTAGAGCGAAACAGAACCTAAGTGGTGGGGCTAGCCCTCTGGGGAGTGTTAGAGCATGTTACAAATTATCCTGGTACATCTCCTCCTCCTCTCCAACATACAGTTGTATGTATATAAGCATATTCAAATTCAAGTGGAAATCAGTGGCAGCCAAAGGAAGGGAAAAGAAATCTCAGGTTCAATCTAGAGCTGGAAAAGCCTTCAGAGGCTGTCTAGTCCAATCCCCTCATTTTGCAAATGAAGGAACTTAGGGCCAGGGGATTTAAATTTCTTCCTAAGACCATGTACAGGATCAAAGATAATGAGCCGGGATGCAGTCTTGGGTGTATAGGTGGAAGTATGTTGGGCTTGGAGTCAGGAAGTCCTAAATTCAAATCATGCCAATTTCTTATTAGGTGTCCTTAGAAGAAGTGCTGCTTTGAATGTTTTAGCATATATTGAATCATGCTCTCTACCTTTGATATTCTTTTGGTTTATGCCCAGGAGTGAGATCACTAAATAAAAAGGTATGAATGGTTTAGTGACTTTTTCTAGTACAATTCCAAATTATTTGATAGAACAATGAACCAATTCCTAATTCTGCCAGTTATTTTCCATTGAATAAATGCTTATTGATGAAGTACTTTGAGTACTTTTCTTTCACTTTAAGATCCCAAGAATAGCTACTCTTGATTCAAGGTACTTTGTGGTTTCCATCCAATCAGAACCATAGCTTACAACCCCCCATCACTGAATTACCTCCCCCCAGTTAGCAAAAGGATGCAACTTGTTCACAGCAAAGGTATTTGATCTTTTGGGCAGTGCTTGGCATAAACCAGTAAATGCAATATGTATTGACTGTTTCATGTAATAGTATGAGAATAAAATATCTCTATCTCTCCCTACCTCCATCCATAACCTTGGACACACCTTTCTGCACAACTACATATAACATGTGTTGGGAAAATGGGTATATATAAAGATTACATATGAAGACCGCATATGCAGGGAGATCACATGGACAGAGGGGTGATTCAAGTGCCCAACATGCAAGAACAGGGATATCTTTTGGTTCATATTCTTTTTTTTATTTTTTAATTTTTCCCCATGGTTACATGATTCCTGTTGTCAACCTCCACTCCCCACTCCTCCTCCCCCCTCCCAGACTTGACAAGCAATTTCATTGAGTTATACATATATTATGACTCAAATCCTATTTTCATGTTATTCATTTTTGTAATAGTCATCTTTTAAAATCAATATCTCAAATACTATACCAATATAAACAAGTGATAAATCATAAGTTTTTCTTCTGTGTTTTTCTCCCATAGTTCTTTCTCTAGATGTGGATAGCATTCTTTCTCATAAGTCCCTCAGAGTTGTCCTAGATCATTGCATTGTTTGTAGTAGCAAAGTCAGTTACATTTGATCATCCAACAATGTTTCAGTTACTGTGTATAATATTCTCTTGGTTCTGATTATTTCACTCCGCATCAGTTCAGGTAAGTCTTTTCAGTCCTTATAGAAATCAAGCAGTTCATCATTCCTTATAGCATGATAGTATTTCATCACCATCATATACCACAATTTGTTCAGCCATTCCCCATTTGAGGGACATACTTTTTTTCCAATTTTCCAAATTTTTTGCTACCAGAAAAAGTGCAGTTATAAATATTTTTATACAAACAGAACCTTTCTTGGGAATATATTCTTGCCACTCTCATTAGACTCCTACCCTCTTGATGGGGCATCTATTCTAGGGCATGTTGCTCCAATAGCCTCATGGTGATTACTGGGTGTATTACCTTAGCTGAACTTTGCTCCTCTATTGGTCTTGATGTCGATTATGAACAAAGGAGATTGTTTACAAAGTAGTTATATAGAAAGGAGATGCACCAGATCAAAGAAATATAATGAAAACATAGAGCAGAGATATATAGAAGGAAAGGGTGGCCATCAGTGTTAAAAGGAGCATATAGGTTTAGAAGAATAAGAACTGAGTAAAGAGTATTACATATGTCACTTAAGAGATCTTCAGCAACTTTGGAGAGAGAGGTTGGAGTTGAGTCAGGAGGTCAGAAGCTGTATTGCAAAATGTATTAGATTATACACAGTAAGTGAGTTTTTTGAGGAATTTTGCGGAGAATAAGTAGAGGTGATAATAGTGTCTAACACCTTTTATTAAGAAGTAGGGATATTTGGGAATGAATGGAGTGCTAACTACAGGCTAAGATTAAGATTTGTTTTTGAAACACCAATATCTGAGAGAGATAACAGAAATCCTCTATACCAGGCAATTCTGTTACTTAAGGTTAGGAATTACCAGAGTCCTTTCTAGCTTACCATGGAAATGAATTGAAGCTAAAACTAAAGGTAAATCAAGAAGTCAAGGTCATTTTTCTCTATTCACTTAGCATGTATTCCTGTCTTCTTTACATATACTTGTTGGCAGTTAAATCCTATAGATTTTGTCCTGTGTTTTAGCCAACAGAAAACCTAAAATCCTCTTTGTCTACTTACACTGAATTTAATCTACATTGGTCCTTCCAACAAGAGGGAAATAGATGTGATATTAGCATAGCAGTGTGTATACCTTTTTTCAATTTCTCCATAATAAGACAACTGCCAAAGACAAAAACTGTGTGGCATTCTATATATTTATGTTGATAGTGTTTCGGAAGTTATCCATTTGGCAAGGCAGCCTCATTAGATGTTGTCTTTCTTGGAGTTTAAGTTTCAAACTTCTGATTTGTGGGTGGAACTGGTATGTTGTTTTTTACACTTTTTTGTTGTATCCTTCAGAAGCCCTTGTTTTAGATCAGTTTTTGATCACAGCAACCCTGGGAGGTAGGCGCTATTATTACCCCCATTTTGCAGATGAGGAAACTGAAGCAGACAGAAGTTAAGTGATTTACCCAGGGTCACACAGCTAGTAAGTAACTAGTCAGATTTGAACTCAGATCTTCCTGATTCCAGGCCCACTTCTTTATCTACTTCACCACTATCTACTTTTAATAACAATATAAATATTAATAATAATGATAATGATAATAGCTGCCATTTATATAGTACTTTAAAGCCATCAACGCACCTCATAAATTTTCCATTTTGTCTTCGTAACAGCCCTGGGAAGTAGTTGTTATTATTATCCCCATTTTATGATGAAGAAATTGAAGAAGAGAGATGTTAAGTGATTTGCCCAGATTCTCATGGATAGTGAGTGTCTGAGGCTGGATTTTTTTCTCAAGGCTTCCTGATTCCCAGTATGTCCCTGTATCCAGTGAACATAGTTTTGAGCAGCGAATGAGCATACAAACTGTATGCTCTACAAACAAACAATACTCTATAAATGCTAGCTCTTCTTGTTGCTTATTATGACTGTTGTTGTCTGTCTCAAGGTGAGAGGAGGAGAAACAGACTTTAGTACTTCTCCTAAAATCTGGAGGGTATTAGATTGCCAGGCATCACTGATCTTGTTGATTCCATTGTTCACAGGAGGGTCTTCAGATGCAGAGAGAAGGAGAATGTTTGGTTCTTTCAAATCAGATTTGAGTTTGTTTGAAAGCTTAGACCTTCACTACTGAACAAACACCCTGTAAAGACCCCTTCTTTTCTAAACCACTGCTGACATGCAGTCCATGTTGCCTGTCCAGGTACTGGCTAAAGATGCTCCATGGCATGGTAGAAAGACTTTCAGATCAAGAATCAGGGGACTTGGATTACCTTTGTGACCTTGGCATAGTATCAAATGAGGGGGTTAGACTAGATAATTTAAAGGATCCCAATCCATGGATGACCTTGGGTAAATCATTTTATCTTTCTAGGCCTTAATTTCCTAAGCTATTAAATAAGGGGAAGGAATTTGGCTAGATTATCTCTAAGGCCCCTTCTGGTTTTAAATCTATGATCGTATAACTTACCACCCCAACAGTAAGGCCAGCAAAACTTCATCTTGGATTCTAGCATGTTTCCGACCTGGGCCAAACTCCAAATTGCTCTTAAAAGCCCACAGGATTAATGCTGGAAATTGTTCCAGCTTGATTTTTTTTGTTGTTAGTTCAGCAATACTACTAAATGACTCTTGTTGCCTTTTTCTGGCTGTAGGGGTTGTAAACTTTATTTGATTTCTTGACACATGCAAGAGCCTCTCATGTCATAACACAAGGCTTATTAGATTGTTACTTCATACGGAAATAAAACAAAGACATTGAAGAGGGCCTGGGGCACAAATGTCACAAGATATTTATTGGAGCCAAATTCCTGTTGAGTGGCTCATAAGCTCTTCTCCAGCTTCTCTCTTCCCTTTCCTAGTTAGTACTTGGGAAAAAAAAACAAAAACAAAAAAAAAAACCAAAAACTTTTTTTTACCACTTTCATTTCCAACCATGTTACTGTCCCAACCTCTGAGAGCTATCCTCTGTAACCACTATGCCATCTGCATTTGACTGTATTTGATGCTTAATCCGAATAGGCCTCCTCTTCTACAAGGAAAGGAAAGAATTCCCACAGTGCTCTTTTGTGTTCACATGTCTCTAAAAATGTCTCTTCTGACACTATGCAAGTAGAAGTGATACTTTGATCTCTTAGTATGCTTGCTAGGTAGATATCTTCAGATAAAAGGATTGTAGATGTCCAGGGATGAAGGGCGTGTTTTGGTTTCATTCTCATACCCTGAAAATCTTGCTATCTTCAAGTGAAGGGTTAAGTTGAGGCTTGCTGGGGGTGTGTTGTTGGGTAGTGTTCCCACCTTTATATTCAAACTAAGTCTTTAGTAATGCCCTGTATTTTGCATTCAAAAAGTCTCATCTTAACACTCTGCCATATCCTAATAATAATAATAATAATAATAATAATAATAATAATAATAATAATAATAGACATTTAGAGATGGCACTTGAAGTTTTACAAAGGACTCAGGCCGCATTATGGCGTTTAATCCTCCCAGTGGTGCAGGAAGGGGGGCACTTGGACCTCCTTTTCCTGGGTATCTCCCTTGTTTGTTTTAAATAATTGGTTTTAATACTACTGTGAATTCTATGGAGTGCTTGATTCAAAGAGTCCAAAGAGATTTCCTTTAAATCTTGATCTCATATTTAATATGAGAGAATAGAAAATGGGATTTATTGAATTGATTTCAAACACACACCCATACACCTATCACATAACTTCTAAAAATAATCTTATAATCTTTAGGTAGTAAAATTGGGTAAAATAATTTCTACTAACCACTTACTGTATGACCTTGGGCGAGTTTTTTTTTCCTTTCTGAGCATCAGTTTCCTCATTTACTCCAGTTTTCGGGTAACTTGAAAAGAGCTGTTTTGAATATTTTTTTTCATTTGAAGTCCCTTTCTTCTTTATTTGATTTCTTTGGAGGTATGAACCTAGTAGCCCTTATTTATTGTTAACAAAGTATAATGAAAATGAAAGAATTATCAAGAGGAAAATTCATCCAAATCTATTCATTCAGTGCCTTCTCATCTTTCTCCTATTTGTTTTTTTGCGAATTTTTGTCAGTTCTTTGTTCTCAATATTCTCAGTATTGCCACAAGGGGGTGCTGCTTGTATGGTTCTAATCAAGGACCTGGATCTTGACCCTTTTAAATTAAGAGGTCCCAGGAGGTGGCAGTCCTTCACTCAGCCAGTTGGTTTTGTGTTTCATTAAATCCCAGAAGATCCTACATGGAAATTCCAGTTTTTATTTTTGTCAGGGAGTCGAGAAACTATTATTTGCCTCCTCTCCTTCAGGAGATGGCAACACTAAATATAAGTCTAAGTATGTGTATGATCTCCAACTTCATTAGTCTTTCTACTCAACCTTTGCCCCTTTGGAAATTTTGCTATCTTCCCTTCATCCTGCCCTCCAGTGCCCAATCACATCCACTTAACATGATAATATCAACTACACATTGTTTAAGTGTATACAGTGTTTTACTTGTTACCATTTTGGGAAAATTAATAAATTGAAACATAAAGTAATTACTCATAAACTATGCCAGCATCTCCCAGACAGATTGCCCCCTACAAATCTGTAGTCACACCAAAAAACTAAGAGATTCCAAGCATAGTTGATTCAATGCTTGACTCAGCTGCTCTAATCAATAACTAATATCTCCATTTGCATTTTCTACTCAGTCTCCCAAAGGATCAGAATCCAGTCCCTGGGAGAAGTCATGCAGGCTAGAGGGTGCATTAGGTTATTCCCTGTTTCTTCCTTAAAGGCAGCCACTGGCAATCAGGAGTTAAATGATGAGTACCTCTCTGCATCAGCCCTTAGCTTCTTTAGCCTATGTCATCATGAGCCTGCTTCTGGCTAGAGGTGTAGCTTTGTCATCCCAAACTTATTTCCTTCCAGTGTTATCTTTTCTTTTTCGATCTCCTCTCCTAAAATTCACTTTCTGACCCTTCAAGAAACTACAGGTCCAAGTAGTTGGTAAGTTTCCTCTTGCCATCTCTAAGAGAGCCAATAGGAAGAGGCTCAGATTGGGGACTCTCATTATATATAGATTGGAAATTTCCTATTTTTGATATTTTGAATATTATTCTGTTTGATCTTTTAACTAATTCTGGACCAAGACAGAACCTGGATAGATGGGTCAAGGTCAAGGTCCTGGGTGAAGATCATCTAGGCATCTCTGTACACTGAGTCCTTCTGAAGGCCAGAGAGGATTCTGCAGCTTTTTGCAAGGTTGTTCCATGCATATGGCAGAGAGGAGCTGAGCTGGTGACTCAAAAAGAGTGCTACTTGGTGGACAATTCAGATATTGCATTCTCTTGCTTGATAACTAACAGTGATTTGCTGCCTTTCTTTATATCCAAGGAAGGAAGCAATGAGCCACAATTTAGACTGCTTATACTCCATAGTGTGACTACTTTAGTAGAAGGTAGCCATCTTTGTTTTTTTGCCTTCTACAGGAACACATAAGGGAAAAATCTCAATAGGAAACACCAGAAAGCAGGATCCTTTAAAGATGCAGTAACAGAAGTTTTTAAAAGACTCTACCATTGATGTTTCATTAGGAAGAGCAATATTTATAATGATCAGCTGTACCATCTTGTTATATAGCTCCTGGTCATGGGTTTATAATTTATGG
This sequence comes from Gracilinanus agilis, assembly GCF_016433145.1. NCBI lineage: Eukaryota > Metazoa > Chordata > Mammalia > Didelphimorphia > Didelphidae > Gracilinanus > Gracilinanus agilis. The sequence goes on along the minus strand of NC_058136.1, from coordinate 3,937,966 downwards.
GTGGTGGCAATCCCACAGTATATATTGGAATTAATACATATACAATATGCACAATTATCAGATATAGCTCCTGCTACAAATGTATGATGCTTTTGGTTACATATCAGTTCTGTTCTCTATAAATTCTAGATTATTCCTGTCCCATAATGCTTTATTTGACCTCTTATTACTTGTAAGCTCCACATTCCTTTTTGCCCCCATGCTGTAAAAGGGAATTCTTTGTTCTCTTCGTCTATTCTGAGTTTACACTTATGAAAGGGAATCCTTTATTCCCTTTGTCTATTTTGAGTTAACACTAACTTAAGTGCCCCTACTTAGATTGTGAAGACAGAATTAACTCTCCTTTGTCTACTTTTGAATTCTATCAACAAAAGTTTGAACACCCTAGTTAGCACTATGTAGAGGAGCTCTCCACCCTTTCAACTCAATCAGCCAGAAAATGAGAACTCACACCTGTGAACCCTTTTTGATGAGTGTTCATCTCTCCAAAAGGTCAGAAGTGATTCCCACAAACACTGCCCCCGGGCAGTTCTGGGCATTTTGGAAGCTGGGATTGGCCCTTATGAAGAGGGGAAGGAACAAGAAGCCACTATAAAAGGCCATGAATTTCTAGGGCTAGGGAAGTCAACTTCAAGAAGGAAGTTGGCTTCAAGAAGAAGGCCAGCTCAAGGAAGAAAGTCAGCCTTAGGAATCACTTTCAGCTCCAGTCATCTTCTTGGCCTGCCTCTTGGAGGGAACTTGGGGAGTGAATCCTTCTGAAAAGCAAAAAAAATCCTTTTACAATGAGAATAATCATACCGTTTTCTACATTGGAAATATATGTTGGATTTCCTTTTGCTACTGTTTAAAGCTTGCTGAAAATTTGTAGTTTCATCAATCTCTTCTCCTAATTAAGGAGGAAGTGGAAAGTAGAGAGCAGGTTCCAAAGAATATTCTTGACTCAAGCCTAAATGGAAGTGTGTTTGGGGGTAGTATGATCTCCATGTTGAGAATATAGGTCATACAGCACCTGAGCAGGTAGGTGGGGGTATGGGTGGACAGATGGTACTGGTGCTCTCTCCTGGGGGGAATGCTCATGTTAACCTGATTGCCTTAAAAGACACTGACATTTCAGAGTTAACTATTGATCTGAAAGTTATTTATTTAAACATAATAGGTGCTTAATTACTGCATAATGATAGATCTTCCCTAGCTAGGCATTGGACTGGGCAGTCAACACACAAGCAAATCGTTTCCTAACCTTAAGAAACTTATATAGAGAAGATACTTAACAATAAACATAAGATATGTAGGGGGATCTAGGTGGCTCAGTGGGTAGAGAGCCAGCCCTGGATCTGGATTTGGGAGAATCTGGGTTCAAATGTGCCCTCAATACTTCCTAGCTGTGTGATCCTGGGCAAGCCACTTAATCCTAGTTGCCTAGGCCTTACCACATTTCTGTCTTGGACCTGATATTTTATAATCATTTCTGAGACAGAAGGTAAGGGTTAAAAAAAACTGGGATATATATAAATAATTACCAGTCATGGTCATCATATAAACAAGCAAACTTCCTCAATCCAGGTGTATGCCATAGAGGTCATCTTGTCAAAACTCCCATGTCATATAAGTATCCTCTTTAAGATAATTCCAGCAGTTAACTTCTAGCCATATTATACCAGTTGGACAGGACAATTTAATGAGGGAAATCCTCTGGTAGGTAGAATTATTGACTACTCTGCTTACTACTGAAAAAATGAGTGAAGTTGAAGTGCCTGAAGCTAATCCCAATAATGAGTCTGAAGCCAGAAATGCAAAATGCAAAGGGACTTTATTGTCTAGCTTAAGCTAGGGTCTCACCCTGAAAAGCCTAGTGGGACCCCGAGCTGGTCCCAGAGTCGAGTATTTAAGGAGGAGTAGACAGCAGGGGACAGGATCTTGGGAGACGGATGTCTGCAAGGTTGGAATTTCTACAGATAAGACGGATGTTTGCAAGGATGAGGAATTTTAGTTCTAACCCCCTGGGTTTCACAAAGTATTTATTTACAGCTCTCTTTCTGCCACAGCTGTACAGTGGATATTGTGCTGTGCTTGAAGTCAGGAAGATTCATCTTTCTGAGTTCAAATTTGGCCTCAGATACTTCCTAGCTGTGTGACCCTGGATAAGTCATTTAACTCCATTTGCTTCAGTTTCTCATCTATAAAATGAGGTGGAGAAAGAAATGGAAAACCACTCTGGTATCACTGCCAAGCAGACTATACTTGGGGTCACAAAGAGTCAGACACAACTTAGCAAAGTGTGATCAATAACAATTGTGAGAAACTCCATGCTAAGCCCTGGGATTATAAATGGAAGAGAAAGGCACCAAAGCTCATGTACTGGTGGGAACATATATAGAAAACTTCTTCATGGAAGAAACCAGGGGGGGAGGAAAGTATTAGCATGTTTCATTGGGTTTTTTTCAAATGTAACTTTTATTTCAGTGATTGAATCAACTGATCTGCCCATGAGAAAATGTAGGCATATCTGCTATGTAGCATTTCTTTTAAAAATATATTGTTAGGATGTATTTTTGGAGATCTCTTGCGCAAATGAGAAGATGGTGCTAGAAATTCAGTACTTGGGGTTTTTTCTTTTAAGATGTAGGAAATTACTAATCTACCTAGTATCTGGGCTGTCATTGGAGTCCATCTATATGTCAAGAACATGTGTTCCCAATTCACATAAATGTTATTAATATGGTGAGCTATAGAAATATTATAAAATGTGACTTTGACTTTAAAAAGTATCTCAGGAAATTGTTACAAAAATGTATTCTGGTAGCTTCTTTTGTAGTATTATAACTGATCACATTAATGATAATAATAAATAAAAAACCACCCAGTGGACCCACAGATATTTGCCAGTGAGATATTTTAAGTATTGCCATGTTTTGTGTTGACCATATAGATCTGTCATAGCTAATGGGGAAACTTGGGCATTACTCTCATTATTTGGCCTGTTTCTGACAACACAAGAAAAGAGCTGATGGAGCCATTCTGTACTAGACATTAATGCAACACAGCTTTCTTGATTATCATTTGAGTGTCTTCCTGAAGATTGAAAGAATGGGACAACTGCAAGAAGAACAAGGTATAAAAAAAGCTTGACTGTGACCTCAGAAGGCTGAGTGACAATCTGATGGCATGATGCTCATTACTTGAATGTCAAAACTAGTGGTTGTGATTGAAAGGGAGAATGGAAGACATAGAATTGGTGGCAGAGTAGGGGTGATGTATGAGATTCTTGCCAAGAAATCTGGGAGTACTATCGTGCTGAGCCATAGAAATTCATGTTGATTATACCTACCTACTCAGTATTGCCATCATTGCTAGGTTAAGTCAGAGGGGATACAATGCAATAATTTTCTTGAATGTAAAGAGAATAGATTTATTTCACACTATTTCTTGCCAGTGTGAACTTGGGCAAGTTACTTTCCATCCCTCAGCCTTCATTTCCTTCTCTGTAAAATTAATGGAATGATCTTGATGTCCTCTGAGGTGGCTTCCAGCTCACAGCCTTTGAAGGATATTCATGTGCTTCTTCATTCAATTCACCGAACATTTATTCAGTTCTTATTGTGTCATGTATTTTGCTATGGAAAAAGTTATTTTCAAAATAGCCTGGAGATTTTGTCAGTGGTTTCTGTTCAGTTGTTTTTCAGGTGTGGCTGACCCTTTGTGATTCCATTTAGAGTGTTCTTGGCAGATACTGGCATGGTTTGCTATTTCCTTCTCCAGTTCAGATGATGAAACTGAGGCAAACTGGGTAAAGTGACTTGCCCAGGGTCACACAGCTTTTACGTGTCTGAGGCCACATTGGAACTCATGAAGATTTGAACTGAGTAAGATGAGTCTTCCTGACTCTAGGCCCAGCATTCTATCCACTGCAGCATCTTCTAGTTGCCTCTTTTGTTAGATGATGATTCAGAGATAAAGAGTACTGAAAGTGACTCCTCATTCTACCCTGAATTATTTCTATCTTCACAGCTTCTCCCCTCTGTACCTCCATAACTCCTGATACAGAGCTATAACCTTAGTTCAAACCTTTCTCCCTATCTACTACACTAGGCTTCTCAGTGTTCTCCTTGCCTCTAACCTTTCCACATTCTAGTCGATTCTCCACTCAGTGATCAAAGACATTTTCCTAAAGTTCCAAAAGGGAAATGTAAATAAGGTAGGGGTAGAATGAGGAAGCTTTTTGATGTGAACATCAGGATCAAGTCTAGGTCTTTGTTTGCATAGCCATGAATTTAACTGAATGTTTTCATTGTGCACAATGGTTGCTTCCCAACATGGTTAAAAGCTGGAAGGAGTTTATTTCAAAGATTAAAGAACTATGTTCATATAACTTGGCTTGGGGGAAGCCTAATGATTTGCAAAAAACAAAAACTATATAAAAATTAGGAAGAAAAATACTTATTTAACTTGTACATGGCACAAGGGGATATACCTAAGAATAATGAGGTTAAACTTACATATGATCAATAAGGGGTAAATCTAAATATCAGAATGACATATTCAATGGTATGTCTTGGGGGAGTTATGGATGTCATTTATGCCTATGGAAGGCTAACTCAGATGGAATGAATGGCCAGGAACTATAGGCAGTGACAGGTTCTGTTCAGTTTCTGTTCTAAGCTGAGCCATGGTAGTGACCCTTTTAATGGTCCTAGAAGCCAAGGATAGTGTAGGAGTAGGGTGATGTTGACTCCCCAGCAACCTCAGTTTTTGGGTATGAGTAATGAGCATACTGAGAACCACTCCCCCCATCCCCAAATTAAACAGGATGTATTGTTTAGTTGAGAAGATGAGAATTCCTTCATTCTTGTTTTTCCTTCAATGACATGAAGGTGATTTCTTGATTTGTTGTGAGTTGAATTTAAGTGAGGCAGAGCTGTACAAGACAGAATAAAGGATGAGAAAAATGGCATTAATCCAGTACATATATTTGGGGAGGGCAGATTTCAAAGGATTCAAAGAAAGAGAAGCAAAGTTTTAAAGGTCTAGAATTCCCAAGGGGAAAGTAAGCCAAGAAAGGATGCGAAGTTCTCCAAAATCAAATTCCAAGAGCACACAAAAACATCCATTCTGATGAGTAAGAAAACATGGAGATGTTGAAATAGGCCAATGTGGATGCACAGGGAGCTCACCCACCAACTTCAATTTTTAAGAGACATATAAAAATATGGCAGCCTCACAGATGAATAGAAAAATATAATGGGGTCCTATAATTGTAGTCAAGTGTACTAAAGTTCCGAATAAGCTGAGCCTATCAATAAAAGCCACACAAAAAGCTGGGTTTATTGCTGTTGCCTTTATTGCTGCTTCTATTTTTCTGCTATATTAGGGAAAAAGAAAGAATATAGAGAAGCCTTTAACCATCATAACTGAACCTCAGGAAGAAGGTGGAATTTTTCCACCTTTATTTTGCTTCCTTTTACTTTGCCAAGGAGATAATCTCAAGAATGTCATTTGCATGTTCCTTATTTCCTGCTATGTGAAATAAAGGCCAACTCCTGTGCCAATTCTCATATTGTTACCTGAATTATTTCTCTAGTAAATGAATACTCCTTTTACTCATATTTGAGGATATTTCAACATAAGCTCTGTCTAAGCTGTATTTTGCCATTTCCTATTTAAACTATTGGTTAGGACAGAATCAACCAAAGAGAGAAAATAAAATCAATGGTAGAGATCAGATCTGTTCTATGTGAACCCATAAGCTTTGAGGCTCTGTGGGCTGTGGATGATATTAGTAAAGAGTATGTGATAAAATATTTATAAAAGTAAGTTGTGAATGATTCCTATGTATCAAAAAGGTTTCAACAAGAGAAGTTCATGACAAACTAATTTCATTTCTTTTCTTTGACAGGGTTAGGACTCTAGAGATCAGGAGAACACTATCAAGATTTAGCAGGCATTTGATAATAGTAGTCATTCAAGGTATCTCATTCCTTTCACCTGGAAAAGATGGAAAAATACAAGTAAGAATGTAAGAAAGTTGGATATATTCAGAACTGGTTGAATGGTTGGACTAAAAGAGCAATCATTACTGTCTTGGTGTCTCTTGGGAAGGAGGTTTCCAATGAAGTTCCCCAGAGATTGGTTGGTACTTGACCCTGTAGTGTCTTAACATTTTTGTAAATATGGCTTGGATAGAGGCATAGGTAGCATTTATGTTGGCTTTGCAGATGCCCCTAAGTGAGAAAAGCTAAATAATGTACTGGATGTCAGAGTCAGCATCCAAAAGATTTTGAAAAGCCAAAACATTTGGTCGAATGTGTTGTTGTTGAGTCATTTTTCAGGTGGACAGGGTTAAGTGACTTGCCCAGAGTCACACAACTAAGTGTCTGAGGCCAGATTTGAACTCACAAAGATGAGTCTTCCTGACTCCAGCCCTGATACTCTATTCACCTGCCCTGGAATGAATCTGGGAAGATGAAATTTAATTGGGATAAATGTTAAAGTTAGAGAACCATAGAATCTGAGTTAGAAGGGACCTCAGCAGCCACATGGCAGGAACCATATCCACTATAACAGCACTGGTGAACCTTTTCCAAGTTTGAGTGCCCAGAGGGCAAATTCAAGCTATCTGTGAGCCCCTGCAATACCTGAGGGAGCTGAGGGAGGAAAGGCTTACTTTGAGCTTCTGAACAGAGGGACAGGGCATGCAAACAATGCCCTCAGCTACTGGGAAGAGGGGAATAGAGTAGCTCCCTGAATGCCGACTCTGCATGTGTGCCACATCTTTGCCAACACTGCACTATAACATCTCAGACAAGGAGTTAGCCAGAGGAGGTAGCCATGCCTGCTATGGGATCATTCAAGTTCTTAGGATGTTTTTCCTGACTGTCAGCTTAAGTTGACCTCTTCGCCACTTCTACCTAATACTCCTGGTTCTACCATATGGTTTTCTTTAATATAACAGCACTTCAAATATTTGAAGAAAGATAGCATATGCCATTGAGCGTATCAACTTCAAAGAACAAGATGAGGGAGATGTAGTTGGCAATTTGTATGTTTGTATGAGAAAGATGTTCGGGCTCCTGGTGACCTGTGTTGTCTAGGAGTCAACAGTGTGATATGGATAAGATTTTTAGTGCATCTTAGAGCCTCTCAGGGACTTGGACAGAAATTGTCTTACTGGGCTCTGACTTGCTCAGTCCATAACTAGCATATTGTGTTCATTTAAGAGTATTACTTTTCAGGAAGGGCACTTATTGACTAGAGTGACAAGGCTTGGAAGGGGCATGAATCTGTCAATCAAGAAGCATTGATTAAGCATTTCTATGCATACAGCTAGCTTGGAAAGTAGATAGTGTTAACCGGAAAAAAACACAGAACTATTAAATAGTCAGAAAAATCACTCTTTAATTAAGGAAAGGGGTTCAGTGCTTTTCTTAAGGCCTACACACAGAGCTGCATGCTACACACCCACACAAAGTCCTGAGATTCTGGTTGCTCTGGTCACTGACCCCTGGGAATACCAACTGTGCTAGATTGGACAATTCTGAAGAGCCATTAAATTTGGGAAGCTTAAATACATTTTTATGGGAACTGGGGACTGAGAATGAAAGAGGATAGTTGATTGGTTTTATAATGGTAACAAAGAAAAATGAGGAGTCCCTGACAGGAATAACAGTGAGGGGCTGATGCTTTAGAATGGACACAAAAGGGGAAGATCCAGCCAACAGCTAGGATACCTTGATAAAGGACTTTGACCTAAGACAGTGATGGGCAAACTATGGCAGGTGGGCCAGATGCAGGCCCTCTAAAATGTTCTATTGGACATTATTCCTAATCTGACGAATACAATGAGTAGGATACAATACAATGAAACTTTGAAAGAGTTGCCTTAGAAACAGACTGACACAAGAGCATTTCCTTTCCTTTGGCCCCCTCTTTCAAAAGTTTGCCCATCACTGGCCTAAGGGAAGAAACCATTGGGAAAAAAAGAGATACTTAAAACCTGATGGGATTAGCTCTCCTCACTTAAACTACTTTAAGGTCTATTTTTAGTCTGAGACTGTATAGTTGAACTTTCCCTCAGGGAGAAACCCTCAGGTGACAAAGTCAAAACTTGAGGCTTTCACCTTTAAGCTAACCAAACTGGTGTAGTTAATTAGTTTATGTAGTTAATTTCTAACACTCTAAGAATTATATTTTATGAACGTTATTAATAATATTAATTTATTAAATATTAATTAAAATATTAAATATAAAAATAAAATATAAAATAATATTAATGTATTAATAATCACTTGAAGTAGAAAGAATAAAAAGGAAATAGAAGTTAAGAAGACCTAATTATTTAACAAAACTAAAACCACATGACTAAGTTCTTGCCTGTTTAAAAAGTCCACTCCACCAAAGTCCCAACAAGAAG